>NC_066534.1:3664813-3898391 GCF_024679095.1 Eriocheir sinensis
ATGAGAACAACGGAAAAAAAAATAATTATATAAATAGAAAATATCTGGGCTTTGAAGCCATACCATGGAAGTACATCTAGAAGTGCAAGCACGGTGGGAATTATTCTACCCAGGCCATGAAGCTGCAGCTGATACAGGTGCCTCGGAGTCTTTGACCCTAATGATGGCAGTTCCTGTTTCCCGAAAAGGGCAGGCCAGCCCAATTTTTTTCAAGGTGGACCAACAAATGATATGAGTTTGAGAATGTCGGATCTTAATATGGAACCTTTGAGAGGATCGATGTGATCATCATAAGTTTGAATTATCAAATATTCCCCTGTCTTTGAAGAATTGTGAGGGAAGGGGGAACCAACTGTTGTGGATTTTTTTTTTGTATGTGTATCATATTGCTTTGCATTTTAACATGCCTCCTTAAAAACTCTGCTACTATCGTTTCCCTCAGACTATGTGCAATGAGCTAGATTAATGAAGCGTGGCAAATGACAATGTGAGCTATTTTTCAGACTGTCTTTTTTGGGTGTTATTTCGTTACAGGTCCTCAAAACAATAGTCCTGAACCCATGATTACTCACCACCGTCCTGTGACGTCTGACGTACATGATAACCTTCGTAAATCAGTTATTATAATTTAGTAATGACCGTCGTGCGTGGTCGTGTAGCCCTCGATTACCTCCGCCGCCATGTTTGACACCGCCGCTGATTGGATAGTTATTCTTTTTTACAGTATTTATTTCATGCTCATGTCCAAGTTAGGATGCTGAATGTAGCTACTGTGATATTTTTCTAGGGATGTTATATTTAGGGAAGTGAGTTAGTTTGATTAAGATTAGTTTACATTTTAATTGCGACGGGAATGAACTACTTTTACGGTGATGGGTTTTTAGATATTAGGTGAGATCTTATTTGTATATATACATAAAAGGTTAGAGTAAAGTTAAGTTAGGTGGTTTAGGTAAGGTTGAGCTAGGTAAGGTTAAGCAGAGTTAGATTAAAGTGGGTTAGATTAGTTTATATAGTCCCAAGGGCTTGAGCAATGATGGGTAAAGAAATAAATAGCCGAGTTTGTAGTCGATAAAAAGAACCTTTCCCTAATTTTGTTTTGGGCGCGTTTTTTAAGCGTCGGGCTCACTTCCTGCCATGGCTGACTGTTGTGCTGGATGTGACAGCAGGTGTGCAATATTGGTGTATCTTTTTAAGAAGTACTTGAAAAACTCCGGTGCCATATCGTATAATCGACATAATGGTGGCGCTCTCAGAGAAGTGTTTATTCAGTACGTGTAACATCCCATGTCTCTAAATGGAGGATAAGCATTTATTGTACTCTGGATTTTATGCAGTAATTAAAAAGAAATCAAGAGAAGGAATCGTGCAAGTTTGTGTGTCTGATTACAAGGGAAGTTTTTGGATAAAGTTCGTCATGAGCCGCGGAAAATTTTTATTTGTACAATTCAATCACCTCTCGGTTTGGAAAAAACAATGGAACCACGATATCGTCATCAACAAACAAGGCTGTATCACTCGTGAAACTAGCTTTGAACTGGGTATTACCATTGTTCAGCGAAATTGGCAGAGCTTGTGGCTTCAGTAACCATAGCCAATGGAAGTGACGGTGCTCATCATTAGAAATTGACGTTGACTGTTCGGGGAGGAGGAAATATGGAGGTCACTGAGCAATATCTGAGCTTTGGAGAAACTGGAGGCGGGTGTCCCAAAACTATTTGTAGGGTCCCTTCTTAACACCCCCTCTGTGGCTGAAAAAGAGGGATTAAAATTCTCATATCCCTCTAATTAAGAAATACTTTCCCAGGGCTCAAAGTAGTGATGAGTGATTTATTGGCAGGTGCGTACCGCACCTTTAGTGAACACCTGGTAATAATGCATCACTTCGCAAATCATTTAGAAAACTTCGCCGATCCCTCAAAACTTCCCGTGAATCCACAATTCCTCAAAATACTGGAACATAGCGGATCATAAAATAGTTGGTGGACTGGAATGCGTGCAGAATATTTTAAACAATACATCCTTTGACCATATCTCTTCTTTACCCACTTCTGGGCGACTCTGCGTTTATCCGCCTTATGGCGCTGGGCGGTGCGATCACCGTGAACAAATGCCTCGAAACTGCTGTATGCATGGTTCACGTCAGCTTTCACGTGGGCCCTACGCTTGTCCTCACATTCTTCCACCAGTAATAAAAAAAAAAGTACTACATTAACTAAGTTCCTACGTTTGAGCATCTCCATGAATTAAATAATTATATTTCTAATAGGCTTTAATGTGTTATTATGTAGTCTGGCTGCCGTGTCTCGTAAACAGTCGTTTCTGAGGAGGGGAGAGTCAAAAAAATAAAGCGATTTGTTTAGGGAAATGATTACGATTTCTTTTAAAAAGCTCATCAAAATATATTAGAAAATAGCAGCCTCCTCCGTGAAATCCTTGAGTGACCTTTGTCGCACATTTATCTCTTTTTGAATGCAGGTAGCTCGTGATTGACGCGACAGTTGCGTTGATAAAACGACCATATAAAGTGTGTTTTACTTAAATCATTAATTATTTTGCCCATCAGAATACACTTCCGTAAGTAAACTATGGGTTCTATTTAATGTTATTGTAATAAATATGTGCCAAAAAGCCTGGAAATATTGTTCCTAATACAGAAGTGACCAGAAAATGTTGAATGATTTCCAATTAAAGAATCTAATTTAATTCGTAATCGAAATTATTGATCAACTCTCTCTCTCTCTCACTCTCTCTCTCTCTCTCTCTCTCTCTCTCTCTATCACCTCTCTCTCTCTCTCCTCTTACCAATTAACAGTTCCGTAACCAGATCCGGAATCTCTCCTTAACCAAATCTCATCAACAATTTCGTTGGTAGTCATAAGGTCTACCATTCAGGCAATTTTTTTAGGCTGGACAGAAGTACTCACGACGGTCTCGTTACCACTTCCAAGCCGTGCAAAAGTGAAGAAAAATAATTAAGCAAATACTGTATGTTGCTACTGGCACAGACTTTAAAAACATATTTATTATAAAACCTTGTTACTGAATTTATTATCTAGAAGAAATTGATTAATGAAGAAAAGGATTTCTACATATTCTAGCTGAGTAACAATAAAAAATATACGCTTATATATTTCACCAACATTTTTCTTGAATTTGGTTATTTTATAGTATTGATACGTGAAAGTTATGTTTCTAAAATTCTGATTATAATAAGCATTAATTATCCATGTAAATGTTTTTTGTGCAGTTGAGATGGGCGTTTTTCCTACCAGGATAAGAGAAGAAGGAAATGGTTTTAAATTGTATAATTTGTTGGTTCATTTTCAAGTCCAAAAGGTTACTACACAAACAAATTTGTTTTGACTTAGACATAATGGTGTGATTAAATCATTATGATCTCCGTATTTCCCGTATTCAAAAAGTGATTGATTTTTTTTTAAGAACTTAAGAGATTATTATATCATCATTAATAAATTTTGAAAATATTTTGGTTTCATTACTATCAATACCTTCCAATTGTGGTATAATATATATATATATATATATATATATATATATATATATATATATATATATATATATGGATAGATAGATAGAGACAGACAGATTTGATAAATGATAGATCAGTCGTCAGTTGCCTGCGGATGACACTCATTCATCAACGACATCACTTGACGGCGACCAGTCCCAGTAGTTACTTGCTCGTGGGCACTGGCCCTCAGACAGTCGCTCACTGCACACGTGTTCTGGTTTCTGTGGTCAACTTAGCTAGCAATGGCTGAGGGTGATTTACTTCTGGGGTTTGCTGCTTACGGGAAGAAGTTAGGGGTCCCTTGGCGGGAGGAGGTCACCTTGTTGAAAAGGGACCCTACACCGCCTCGCCACCTTCCGAGGTCCGGCAGGAACTCAGTGCCTTTTCGATGTCTCTAAACTCAATTTCTCCACCTGTCTAATCGTCACAATCTTGCAAATACCTATCCCCCTATTCTTGGTAGGTAGGAGAGCCGCCTCAGAATCGTCCTTATGCAAAGCATCTCAACTACCTACCTGTAACTTCTTCTCGGCTCGATGACGAAATGAACGGAGGAGGGACGCTATGTAGTAGAGCAGACGCAGGAACCCCCGCTCACAGAGCAGGGAGAACTATTGTTGTTAGTGGTTTCTTTTGTAAGGTACATGGACCGTGTTTTTGTGCTAAAGACAGGAAGAATTGACCAGTGGGTCTGCCTTAATGGGGCAGGGGTAGAGGTAGGGACAGGCTAGCTAGGTTATGTCAGGGAAGGAAGCCTCGCCAATTGTGCGTTTTTTAGATCAAGAGGAAGGTTCAAAGATAGGTTTAGTATTGAGGAGTTACGCTGATGGTTTAGGGAGGCTTGAGGGCGTGTACTTGACCTCCGGGAGAATGCCTGCATCGTGTGGGGTTCCGCCATGCGCAAGAATATTTCAAACGAGTTACTTTCGAGCTAGAGTGCCGGACGACTCCATTGAAACACATCACGAAATTCATGGTAACGTTATGGAGTAAATTGAGATCTACGTTAGTCAGGGGAACAATTTAGGTTAGGTAACCCACCTGTATTTAATATTAACTGACGTTATAATTATTAACATTGAGGGAGTAAGTAAGGAGACACCTACCGGAAACAGGCGTAAGCCACTCCCAGTGAGGGGTATATACGGGAAGCGAGTGAGGGTGCTGCAAACCCACCAAAGGCTCTTCCGTGTTAGCTCCTCACTTTCCGTTTCTATTATCTCATTAATACGAGAGTAGTTCAGCATGCTCTCTAAAGACAGATTCACTTACTTTCCACACCACATTACATACACGCAACATACATACACTATTTCCTCAATTTTTTTTTCAAAATTAAAAAGGCTTATCAACGTAATGCCCTCGGAGAGTACCCGTCTGGGGTGGGGAGGACCGCAAATGCCCCTGAGAGCAGACTCCACATTCGGTTCTTCGACTTGAGAGGTATCTTGATACACTCTTTTCAAACTTCTTTTTCTATATTAACTAATGCAACATTCGCGGTTCATACATTCCAATTTTTATTCTGTGGAGCTCCACCCTCCCTCTAAAACTCCCCTTTTCTTCTCACTGAATTACAGGTTTCTTAGGGGTTCTGATAGCAACCTCTTCTCTGTTCTCCTACTATCTCTATCCTAAATTTCTATCTAAAGCTGATGTTTGCGACTACGTACGCAACGACATCACATGCTCTCAAAGCCACGACCTTGACTCTTCTGAATTTACCACCATCTGGCTAAGACTTCAATGCAACTCTATTATTAAATGCGTCTGTGCTGTTTATCTCTCACTTAAATCTACAAACTATAGGCAAAATTCTTTGTTTATTTGAACTCTCTAAAGTGGAGCACATCTGACGTGCATCTCTCCCTTTGGTGAAATCTCCATCCTAGGAGATTTCAATGTTCACCACCAGCTTTGGCTTTCATCCTCTTTCACTGAACAGCCTGGTAAACAATCCTACAACTCTGCTCTCCTCAACGATCTAGATCATTTGGTTCAGCACCCAACACGTATTCCCGACCACCTTGGAGACACGCCCAGCACTCCAGACCTCTTCCTAACCTCTAATCCCTCAGCTTACTTTATCAAACTATTCTCCGCTTGGCCTCCATGATCACAATCTTTATTTCTGCCTGTCCCTATCGCTCCTGTACAGCCTCTGGATCCACCGAAGAGGCGATGCTTCCAGGTATTTTGTTCAGCTCTCGGTGAGGACGACCTTCTTGTACACTAAACATCCTCGGGTTATCCTTAATTCAAAATCTTAACTGAAACTTCACATCTCTTCTCTCGCTAAATCAACTTCCTCGAGGTTAGGTGATTCCCTATCGTCTCCGCCAGTTCTTTCCCCACACAGATGCTGTCCCTTGTGCTGTTTAATTTCCTGTAAAAAAAAAAAAAAAAAAAAAAAAAAAAGTTCTCACTCTCCTTTTCTCCCCCTCCCCTCACTCCCTCTTCTTTCCTTTACCCCTCGTCCCCACCTCCCCTAATCTCTCTCTCTTCCTTTCGGCCTCGTATGAAGTATACATCTCATGTATGGGGGCTCCTGCACACACAGCCTTGCTAGACAGAGTGAGTCAAAGGCTTCTTCGTCTCATCAACTCTCCTCCTCTTACTATCAGTTTTCTGCCTCTTAAATTCCGCCCGCAATGTTGCAACTCTTCTCTATCTTCTATCGAGTACTTTTTCATATGACCGATCTACTCTTCTGAACTTGCTAACTGCATGAGCTGCTCCTCCTGCGGCCCCGCTGCACCACTACTTTCTACTCAAGCTCATCCCCTATAAAGGGGTTGCACGTGACGTCATCAGCAGCGTGATCAGCTTATCACTGTCAGCTGCCCCGCAAAGGCCCGCCATTTTGGGGGGCACATAGTTACCGCAAGAGAGCTCCTCTGAGGAGCCTCCTCAGCTTTTTCCCGCCATGTTACTGTGTTGGTGTGTGTCAAGGTACTACTATAGTCTCCTTGGTGTGTAAGTTGGCCCATCTATTACTGTGTTGGTGTAATGTGTTAGTGGCCATCTATTGTGTGGATGTGGGTGTTAGTGTCCATCTGTTACTGTGTGGGTGTGGGTGTTAGTGCACCATCTATTACGCTTTGGGTTTTGGTGTTATTGTCCAATCTATTTTTTTTATAACAAATGAGACAGCTAAATGGAACACAAAAATGGAACTAATAATAAAAAAGAACTCTACTCTCTGCTCCTAAAAATAGTCCAAGGAGGTGGCCAAAAGAGGGGTCAATTTCGGGAGGAGGTGTAGGAAACCTATACCCTCCTCTTGAAAGAGTTCAAGTCGTAGGCAGGAGGAAATACAAATGCAGGAAGATTTTTCCAGAGTTTACCAGCGTGAGGGATGAAAGCGTGAAGATTTTGGTTAACTCGTGCGTAAGGAATTTGGACAGTAAAGGGATGAGCATGAGAAGAGGGGGGGAGGCATGCAGTTAGCAAGTTCAGAAGAGCAGTCAGCGTAAAAATAACGATAGAAGATAGAGAGGCAACGTCGTGGCGGAATTTAAGAGGTAGAAGACTATCAGTAAGAGGAGGAGAGCTGATGAGACGAAGAGCCTTAGACTCCACTCTGTTCAATAGAGCTGTGTGAGTGGAGCCCCCATACACGTGAGATGTATACTCCATACGAGGCCGGACAATGCCCCTGAATATGGATAGCAACTGAGCGGGGGAGAACTGGCGGAGACGATACAGAACGCCCAACCTCGAGGAAGTTGATTTATGCTGGGTTCACACATTCACGGTTTGATGGTCACGGTGCCCTCCCGACACGCAAAATGGTGAATCGGCATTGTCCCGTGACTAACCTTGGATTTCCAGCGCGGCATCGTAATCCCGCCGTGGAAAACCTTGGATCGTCAACAGTGTCTCACGATCATTTTGGTGCGAGCAAAATGATCGTGGCTCACCCCGACAACTGGCAAATGCCGTGACTATCCGGGATGGCATCGGGAAGGGTCCGGGCTAGCACCTGAAGTTCCGCCGCTCATCCACGGTCTGATCACGTGTGCTGCGGACGCCTACCGACCTCATAAAGCTGTCGGGACGCTGCCGGACTGGGCCAGTGACCTCCCAGAGCGCACATCACCATGACCCAACGCTCTGACGCCTCCGTGCACGTGCTGCGGGTCGACGAGCTCGAGTTATTAGCCCCTGCAGCAGCCGAGATGGCTACGGAGCAGCCCCAGTCCGCTACCCAGACACAAGAGGTAGCCACTCAGCCTCAGGAAAATGGACGGAAGAAGGCCGCCACCACTCTCTTCGATGAGGCGGTGGAGATGGACACACACACACACACACACACACACACACACACACACACACGCACACACACCTGGCTAATTACAGCCTTTATTAGTTTGCTGCCACTAATGACCTAAGTAGCCTTGCCCCTCAAGTAACACCGAAGCATCAGGTCATATAATCCCCTTTCCTTAATCTTCATCCCCTCAAAGTTCACTTCACACGTAGCCTACCTGACCCTACCTGATCTGAGGTCCAAAGATCCTGCCAGCCCTGCCCCGTAATCTGATAGCATCTGCCACCTGCACACACTCTACACCCACAAAAAGTATATCGGGGGGGTGGGTGTGCGGGGCGCACACCCACCCCGCAACCGCAAATTCAACCCATATCCTACCTGCACAATAATCGTGTAGTAAATCGTTCTTCTACACACACACACACACACACACACACACACACACACACACACACACACACACACGCACGCACACGCACACACACTGGTGCCAGTTCCAGGCAACACCCCCCTTTTATACATCGGCAGAAATACCAAGATGCTACAACGGTTAGGCGCCGATGTCCGTGAAACACCGGGAAGGCACCTAGGCAACTCCGTAACTTCATGGTGGTCGTCGTGGGTGGGTCGTGGGTTACCGGCTGTAACCGTGGTGATATACTCTCATTTTCCGTGGCCGCCGTAAGTGGGTCGGGAGGGGTCCGGGGGGCGGATTCTGAAACGAAGTTACGGCGTCGTATCTGCTTAAGGCGCCGCAAGTCCGGCCGTAGCGCTTCCGCTGGTATACTCAAAACATCGGCGCGGCCATTTTGAGGAGAGTTACGGCGCCGCAGGTTAAGGCGGGTGTGGGCCGCCCTAAGTGAGTTACGGCCTCCTCTCCCTGCACGCCTTCGCTGCTAGAAGTGGAACATACAGCCTTCATACAGGTATGAAGTGCATATAAACGATGTTTACGTAGTTATACTACTTAAACAACTGTAAGAAGTGAATGAACTACCAATAAGATGTTTAGTAATACAGTAACTAGGAAGTTTGGTGAAAACTTGTGAGAGGGCTTCCCACTGCCTCTTGCAATGATACATTTTTATTATGCGGAGTTGCAAAGAACTAGTAAGTAGATAGGTATGTTGCCATGTTCCTATGCACTAATACTTTATGGACAGCATCACAATTGAAGACGGAGTAAATATATATGCATGCAGTATACGCGCACGACACCATTTTCCTCATATTTGCCTTCCTAAATCCTACAGACTTGGGGATGCACCCCCCATCCTTCGCAACTTAGTATCTTGCACGCGTGGGTGAGCAGGGACATCACTGTGTTGCAAGTGTTGTATATATACCATAGTGCGGATAAATGTTAAAGGTAACTTTTCACAAAAATGGTGTTATAGCTTGCATATAGAATATAGCATAGTCTGAATGTCTGAGGTTATGAACAAAGGTAGGTTAGGTTTGTGTCAGTGCTATTAGCATTAGTAGCTCCTTCCGAAAAGTTCGGCCTCCTTTTTCTTCGTAGGGGGCAAGATAGGGGTGAGGAGAGCCAGGCTCCATTGTCGTGAGAGGGTGACACCGCGGAACGTTCGCACAACAGCTAATTTGTGTTTAGATCCCGCGATTGGTCGACGCTTCCTATTTGCCGACTAGAAGAACTTGCCCCTGATTGGCCACCGAGACGCGGCCGCCTTGCAGCGGCGCGCGCCCTAAGGTCCCCTTACGGCGGCCTTAAAAAGTTTTGAGTATGTGAAAGGAATGCAGAGATGGCGCCGTAGCGCGGCTGCAGCCAACGGCGCCTTAGTGAAGTTAAGGCGCGCGCGGGCCTTAACTTACGGTCCTTCTCCAGAATCCGGCGTACTACCTTGTACACCGTTGTACAGCCGCCACATGGGTAATCCGGCAGTCAGATCGTGGCTAGAGGTCACGGTTTTACCACTTGCTCTCCGGGAGGCCATCGTGGACCACAAATCGTGAAAGTGTGAACCCAGCATGGGTGAGAGAGGAGATGTGAAGTTTCCAGTTAAGATTTTGAGTTAAGGATAGACAGAGGATGTTTAGTGTTGAAGATGGTGACAGCTGAGTGTTGTCGAAGAATAGGGGATAGGTGTTTGGAAGATTGTGTCGAGTTGATAGGTGGAGAAATTGTTTTTTTGTGGCATTAAAGGACACAAGGTTCCTTTTACCCCAATCGGAAATGATAGTAAGATCTGAGTTAAGCGTTCTGTAGCCTCCAGTCATGAGTCATGTAATTCCTGTTGAGAGGGTCTTCTGTTGAAAGAAGTTGAATAATGCAGAGTGGAATCATCAGCGTATGAGTGGATAGGACAATTTATTATGGAAAGAAGATCATTGATGAATAACAGGAAGAGAGTGGGTAATAGACCAGAGCCCTGTGGAACACCACTGTTGGTAGGTTTAGGGGAAGAACGTCTACCACATCAGAGATAGAACGTCCGGAAAGGAAACTGGAGATAAAGTAACAATGAGAGGATAGAATCTGAAAGAGGGCAGTTTAGAAAGTTAAAGACTTGTGCCAGACTCTATCGAAGGCTTTCGATATGTCTAGCGCAACTGAGAAAGCCACTGAAACGGCTAAGAGGGGATGACCAAGAATCACTGTGTGGGTGTGGGTGTTAGTGTCCATCTATTACTGTGTGTGTGTGTGTGTGTGTGTGTGTGTGTGTGTGTGTGTTAGTGACCCATCTATTACTGTGTTGGTGGGTGTGTTAGAGGCCCATCTATTACTGTGTGGGTGTGTGTTAATGGCCCATCTATTACTGTGTGGGTGGGTGTTAGTGGCCCATCAATTACTGTGTGGGTGGGTGTTAGTGGCCCATCAATTACTGTGGGTGGGTGTGTTAGTGGCCCATCTACTACTGTGTGGGTGGGTGTGTTAGTGGCCCATCAATTACTGTGTGGGTGGGTGTGTTAGTGGCCCATCTACTACTGTGTGGGTGGGTGTGTTAGTGGCCCATCAATTACTGTGTGGGTGGGTGTGTTAGTGGCCCATCAATTACTGTGTGGGTGGGTGTGTTAGTGGCCCATCTACTACTGTGTGGGTGGGTGTGTTAGTGGCCCATCAATTACTGTGTGGGTGGGTGTGTTAGTGGCCCATATACTACTGTGTGGGTGGGTGTGTTAGTGGCCCATCTACTACTGTGTGGGTGGGTGTGTTAGTGTCCATCTATTACTGTGTGGGTGAGTGTTAGTGTCCATCTATTACTGTGTCGGTGGTGTGTTAGTGGCCCATCAATTACTGTGTGGTGTGTGTGTTAGTGGCCCATCTATTACTGTGTGGGTGGGTGTGTTAGTGGCCCATCAATTACTGTGTGGGTGGGTGTGTTAGTGTCCATCTATTACTGTGTGGGTGGGTGTGTTAGTGTCCATCTATTACTGTGTGGGTGGGTGTGTTAGTGGCCCATCTATTACTGTGTGGGTGGGTTAATGGCCCATCAATTACTGTGTGGGTGTGTTAGTGGCCCATCAATTACTGTGTCGGTGGGTGTGTTAGTGGCCCATCTATTACTGTGTGGGTGGGTGTGTTAATGGCCCATCAATTACTGTGTGGGTGGGTGTGTTAGTGGCCCATCAATTACTGTGTCGGTGGGTGTGTTAGTGGCCCATCTATTACTGTGTGGGTGGGTGTGTTAGTGGCCCATCAATTACTGTGTGGGTGGGTGTGTTAGTGGCCCATCTATTACTGTGTGGGTGGGTGTGTTAGTGGCCCATCAATTACTGTGTCGGTGGGTGTGTTAGTGGCCCATCAATTACTGTGTCAGTGGGTGTGTTAGTGGCCCATCAATTACTGTGTCGGTGGGTGTGTTAGTGGCCCATCAATTACTGTGTCGGTGGGTGTGTTAGTGGCCCATCAATTACTGTGTCGGTGGGTGTGTTAGTGGCCCATCAATTACTGTGTCGGTGGGTGTGTTAGTGGCCCATCAATTACTGTGTGGGTGGGTGTGTTTGTGGCCGATCAGTAAGTATCTGGGTGGGTGTGTTAGTGGCCCATCTATTACTGTGTGGGTGGGTGTGTTAGTGGCCCATCTATTACTGTGGTGGGTGTGTTTTGGTCCATCTATTACTGTGTCGGTGGGTGTGTTAGTGGCCCATCAATTACTGTGTCGGTGGGTGTGTTAGTGGCCCATCAATTACTGTGTGGGTGGGTGTGTTAGTGGCCCATCTATTACTGTGTGGGTGGGTGTGTTAGTGGCCCATCAATTACTGTGTGGGTGGGTGTGTTAGTGGCCCATCTATTACTGTGTGGGTGGGTGTGTTAGTGTCCATCTATTACTGTGTGGGCGTGGGTGTTAGTGTCCATCTATTACTGTGTCGGTGGGTGTGTTAGTGGCCCATCAATTACTCTGTGGGTGGGTGTGTTAGTGGCCCATCTATTACTGTGTGGGTGGGTGTGTTAGTGTCCATCTATTACGGTGTGGGTGGGTGTGTTAATGTCCATCTATTACTGTGTGGGTGGGTGTTAGTGTTTATCTATTACTGTGTGGGTGTGGGTGTTAGTGTCCATCTATTACTGTGTGGGTGTGACACGGTCGTCGACTCAGACTGACAGCGTTGCTATGGACACGGCCCGGGCGATGGACGATGCGGTAGTTGTACTGCTCGAGGTGCCCCAATCACCTCGCCAGCTGACCCTCCGGCACCTTCAGCGTCTTCAACCACTGCAGGGCAGCGTGGTCGGTCCGGGCGGTGAACTCAGCGCCGTACAGGTACGGGTGGAAGTGCTCGAGACTTCATCACCGCTAACAGCTCCTTCCTCGTCACGCAGTAGTTGCTTTCAAGCCTACTCCACTTGGCGCTGTAGTAGGCCACGACGTGCTCCTCCCGTCCTTCACCTGTGACAGAACCGCCCTGACGCCCTGCATTAGCGTCGGTGTCCAACAGGTAGGGAGCTTCGGGTCCGGTTAAGGCCGGACCGGTGCCTCTTCCAGGGCCTTCGTCAGGCCGTCGAACGCGGCCTGGCACGCCTTGTCCCACAGAAAGCACGCCCCTTTTTCTGGTGAGCCGGTGGAGAGGGGCTGCCACGCTGGCGAAGTCCTGCACAAAGCGGCGGTAGTACGGGCACGGGCCCAGGTAGCTCCTGACTTCCGCCACGTTGGTGGGAACGGGCCACTTCTCCACCACTGCCACCTTCTGCGGGTCGGTGCGCACGCCGTCCCGACTGACGACATGCCCCAGGAACGGCACCTCGTGCTGGAAGAGCGAACACTTCTTAGGGCTGAGCTTGAGGTTGGCCTTCCTCAGCCGCTGCAGAACCTCCTCCAGCCGCTCCAACTCCTCCTCGAATGTGCTCCCGAAGAGGATGACCTCATCGATGTAGACGAGTGCCGTCTTCCATTGCAGGCCGTCCAACACCCTTTCCATCTGGCGCTCGAAACAGCCAGGGGCGTTGCAGAGACAAAAGGGCATGACGTTGAACTGTCACAAGCTCTGCCCGAAGAAAAAGTCGGTCTTCGGCTTGTCCTCCTCTGCCATCTCCACCTGGTAGTAACCCGACTTAAGGTCGAGTGTGGAGAACCACCTGGCCCCCACCAACGCGTCGTGTGTCATCGATCCTCGGCAGGGGGTAAGAGTCCTTGACAATCACGTCATTCAGCGCCCGGTAGTCCACACAGAAGCGCTGCGTGCCGTCCTTCTTCTTAACCAGGACTACCGCTGATGACCACGGGCTGTCTGACCGCTCAGTCATCCCCTGCTCCGCCAGCTCGTTGACGGTGCGCTGCATTTCCTCCCGCCTGACTGGTGCGATACGTCGGGGCGACTCTTGATGGGTGCACTATTTCCCAGGTTGATTCTTTGCTTCATCAACCCCGTGCGGCCCAGGTCCAAATCACCCCTGCTAAACACGTCCGCGTACTGAGCCAGGGTGTGGCGCACCTTATCCGTCTGCGCCTCCGTCAGGTTAGCGGCACTCCGGTGCGCTAAATCCTCCAGGAAGTCGGGCAGCAGCCTCACAGCGGCCGACTCCGCGCTCCCCGACGTCTCCTGGACGCTCCACACTCCTCACAGGTGCCTAGCTTGGCACCAGCGGGTGCCTCCTGGCCTCGTCGGAGAATTCAGCCACCAGCACCATAAGGTCTGTAACTAACTCCTCCCCCGCCCCAACGAGGCTCCGTCCGACTGCCACGCCGCCAGCCAGCCGCAGGTTTTCCGTGGGCTCCGCCATGCCTTCTGCTCCACGCATCGCTCTGGACAGACGACACCGGACCCTGGCCTCCTTCCTAGGGGCAAGGTGCAGACGCTCAGCCGCGACTACCAATGCACAGCCTTGAACGCGCACCCTCACCGGCTTCCGTCCGAGGTCGACAGAAGCCTTTCTTCAGGTAGTCCAGGCCCAGCAGACACGGCTCGTCCAGATCGGCGACATACACAGACAGCCGCTCCACAGCGCTCCCCACGCCGATACGAACCTCCACTAGGCCCTTAAGCTGCACACAGTGCCCCGTGACGCCACACAGCCTCTGTGGCGCGTCTGGGAGTCGGTGGCAGGCCAGCATGTCAGGCCGCACCCAGGTCTCCTCAGCCCCGGTGTCCACTGTCAGGCGGCATGGCTTCCCGTCCACTGAGCCCCCCACCTGCATCGCGCTGGTTGTCCGGCGGCAGCTTACGCAAGTCGGGGTCCGAGGACTGAGGACGGCTGATTCGGCCCCTTCTCCAGCCTGTCCGAGTTTCCCGCCCAGCACCTCCTTTGGCATAGGACAGGCGCTCGAGCGGTGGCCAGACTCTGCCACAGTCCTGCAGCAAGGCTGAAAGGCATCAGAACCCAGCCGGTCGAGGAGAAGCGTCCTTCGCTCCTCGGACACCGACTGCGTCTGTGCCCTTTCTCGCCACAGCCCCAACACGAGCCGTGAAACCGTCCAGGCTCGCCTTCCTCGACGCTGCCTTCTCCACCTTTCGCCTTCCGGCCCCGGAGGTCACGGCGGGCTGGGCGGTCGCCCCAGGCCGCTGGTTGTCTTTAGGAAGGCCTCGTGCTCCAAGGCCCCAGCCAGCGCCACCTACAGGTCCCCAGGGTGCACCTGCTTGACGTAAATATGCAGCTGCTGGTCCTGCAGGGCGTCAACAAAGAAATCGCGGACCATTACCACGATCATCTCTTCCAGGGCCGCGGATACGGCTTTCTTACCAGCGCCTCCACGTCCTGCGCGAGCTGTGACAACGTCTCGCCTCGCTCTCGAATCCGCTTCTTCAGGCGGGCCCAGTACACCTCGACCTGGCGGTGGTGCCCGAAACGACGTTGCAAAGCATCTGCCACATTCTGGAAAGAGGCGCGCTGGGGCGGCAGCAAGTACCCCAAGACTTCCACAGCTGGGCCCCTTATCGATGTTGCCAGCTGCAGAGCCTTCTCGGCCTCGCTCAAGCCCTGGGCAGCCGCCAGCATCTCGAACTGAACGACATAGGCCTCCCAAGCCACCTTCCTGTCGTACTCCACCGGCTTACGCCTCCTGAAACGTCGGGAAACCGAGGGCTGTGGTGGAGCGCAGCTCACTTGGGCTGCGGGCCGGCTGGCAAGGAGAGGGAAGGGTGGTGGAGGCAACGAGGCGGCTTGAGCGAGTCCCAGCCTGGCGCCAGCTGACCCAAGGGGAGGTTCCGATGGCTCTCAGCCTCCTGCAGCCCAAATGAGCTGCGCTCTCCACCACACAGCCCCTCGGTTTCCCGACTTTCCGGGAGGCGTAAGCTGGCGGAGGCGACGGGAAGGTGGCCTGGGAGGCCTATGTTACCCAGTTCGAGATGCTAGCGTCTGCCCAGGGCTGGAGCGAGGCTGAAAGGCACTCCAGTTGGCAAACATCGCTAAGGGGTCAGTGGAAGATTTGTGGCACCTGCCGCCCCCAACGCGCCTCTTACGGGAGAGTGGTAGAGGCCCTGCAGCGCCGTTTCGGGCACCACCACCAGGCAGGTGTACTGAGCTCGCATGAAGAAGCGGACTCGAGAGCGGAAGAGATGATCGGTACTGGTCCGCGATTTTCTCCTGCCTACGACTTGAACTCTTTCAAGAGGAGGGTATCTGGACACCTCTCCTCCCGAAATTGACCTCTCTTTCGGCCCTCTTTGGATTCTTTTTTTAGGAGCAGCGAGTAACGGGCTTTTTTTTATTATTGTTTCCTTTTTTCTGCCCTTGAGCTGTCTCCCTTTGTTCTAAAAAAATACTGATAAAAACTAACAAACAGTACCTACTACATGTTATAGTCTATCGACTCCTTGAGCCCTGTGGCTTGGCCCGGGGAACACCCCATTGTTTACAAATCGTGCGATGACCTGCGCATGGCGATCTATCTCACTGTTAGTATAGATAGATAGATAGATAGATCTATATATATATATATATATATATATATATATATATATATATATATATATATATATATATATATATATATATATATATTATTATTATTGTTATTATTATTATTATTATTATTATTATTATTATTATTATTATTATTATTATTATTATTATTATTACTATTATTTAATTTAATGGTTTGTGGCAAGGCTTAACAGAAGAGATGTGTGATTACTGGTGCAGGAAGGGAAGTGGTGACTGCCTCAATGAAACTGCAAGCATTATTAACTCTATTCAAATAGATGGAGAACAAAAAAGGTATTTTTTCCAGTCCATGTTTTACTGCTCTCTGCCAAACGGAGAAAAGGAGAGAAACTGGCTCTGTTATTCCCCATGTACAGGCAATGCAATTTGCTTCCAATGCAAGCTGTTTTCACCAGAAGATAGTGCCTTCTCCAGAAGTGGCTTCTGCGACTGGAAAAATGCCACACAGCGAATTTGGTTTGTGCAGTTTATTGAGATGAAGGGTCACGGTGATGCAGAGCTCGAGCATAGCATTTGCACTTTTTAGAAAAAACATCAGATTAAGTTAAGTGACTGTAGAGGCCAATCACATGATAATTCGTCACAGTTTCTTCCCATGATCGATCACGTGTTAACAGTATCTCATAAGAGGCTGGAAGCAAATGATACTGTCTCTGGCAAATTTGGCTTCCTTTCAAAAATGTCCTCTGCAAGCAGTGACCACCTGAGGGATGCGGCAGAGAGGCTGGTGAAAACCTACCCAGAAGACCTCAGTACCAGCTTCTCTGAGGAAATTGTTCATTTCCAAGAGTTTTTTTTTTTTTGTTTTTTTTTTTTTTACAGCAAAGGAGACAGCTCAAGGGCACAAAAAGTAAACATTAATAAAAAGCCCGCTACTCGCTGCTCCTAAAAAGAATCCAAAGAGGTGGCCGAAAGATAGGTCAGTTTCGGGAGGAGAGGTGTCCTGATACCCTCCTCTTGAAAGAGTTCAAGTCGTAGGCAGGAGGAAATACAGATGAAGGAAGATTGTTCCAGAGTTTACCAGCGTGAGGGATGAAAGAGTGAAGATGCTGGTTAACTCTTGCATAAGGGGTTTGGACAGTATAGGGATGAGCATGAGTAGAAAGTCGAGTGCAGCGGGACCGGGGGGGGGGAGGCATGCAGTTAGCAAGTTCAGAAGAGCAGTCAGCGTGGAAATATCGATAGAAGATAGAAAGAGAGGCAACATTGCGGCGGAATTTAAGAGGTAGAAGACTATCAATATGAGGAGGAGAGCTGATGAGACGAAGAGCCTTTGCCTCCACTCTGTCCAGAAGAGCTGTGTGAGTGGAGCCCCCCCACACATGAGATGCATACTCCATACGAGGGCGGACAAGGCCCCTGTATATGGACAGCAACTGTGCAGGGGAGAAGAACTGGCGGAGACGGTACAGAACGCCCAGCCTCGAGGAAGCTGATTTAGTAAGAGATGAGACATGAATGAACCTGAATCTGATGTGTGGCTTAGTCAAAAAGGTGAAAATAAGGGGACCATTATTGCATTGAGAATGCTTCAAACCATTATAACAATGAAGTCAGGATACTTTTCCAAATATGTACATTTGTTAACGCATTTACTTGTTACTTCTCGTCGCAAACTGTTCTGGAGAAAGGTCTTTTTCTGCACTGAAACGTATTAAGAATTACCTGCGATCCGCTCTGAAAGATGAAAAGCTCAATCATTTGGTAGTAATCCATATAGAATTGTCTGTGCTCTGGAAATTAAATTTGAACAATGTTCTTAATGAGTTTGTTGAAAAATTAACGAGAAAAACGTTTAAATAGCGACATACATTTGTAGGCCCATATATGTGTAACTTTACAGTTCAGTACAGGTAGTTTGGTATTGTTTTGCTTCACGCTGATTAAAGGTTGTCTGATATGATGATATCATTTTCATTGTTACTTCATTAATTCCTTCATTTGTAATTCAGTGTAATAATAAATTGTACGAAAAGAGAGCGTGAAACGGGGAGGGAGATGTCGAGGGGCCCAAAGAAGCTCGAAGCCTGGGAGCCCTGCCATGGCTTAATACGGCACTAGGCACCTGTGAGGATATGGAGCGTCCAGAGAAGACGTCGGGGAGCGTGGAGTCGGCCGCTGTGAGGCTGCTGCCCGACTTCCTGAAGGATTTAGCGCACCGGAGCGCCGCTAACCTGACGGAGGCGCAGACGGAGAAGGTGCGTGTCATGAATTCATTATTTTAAGAAATAGCCCGTGGAAAATACCGTGGAAGTCCCCGCCATGTTTATTTAGAGAGCGGGAAAATAAATCCCTAGGCGGGAAATTTCTACCTACCCAGACCCAGACCCCGGCCAAGCGGGAGCAGGAGCTTATTCAAATACTCATCGTTATTGCTGCCAATGATGATTATTCGTGGGCTGCATGACCCACTGTTACTTAGTGCATGGTGTTAGGGTATTAATAAATAATAACCCATAACCGTTAGGGCGTTAGTGTAAGTGTTATGCAGAACGAGAGATGTCAACTGTGGCGAGTGTTGGCATCTTGACCGCGGAATGGGCAGGGTTGCCATGTTTGTCCTTTTAAGGACAGTCTGTCCTTTTTTGAGCCTGTTTGTCCTTAAGTTTCTTTGAAAAAAAAGACAGTCAAAATGTCCTTTTGTCCTTTTTTTCAGCAGAATTTATTTATTTTTTCATTGTGAACCACGGATCCTGTCAAACCTTCAAACATGCAGTCAACAAATTTGTTTCTGCAGCTTCCTATCTTTTCTTATTGTTTTATAAGTAACCGGCAACTCTTGAAAAAGCGCCCGCTGCTCCCGACTCCCAGGCTCTGAGGCTCCCACTCCCGAGAGTCCTCCCCTGTCCCGTAGTCCTGGTAAGCCTGTGCCACGACGAGCGTCACTGTCACGCGCTCCACTGAGTCCACTTATAAGCTTCTTCGTTGAAAGGTAACAGTGATGATCATACTTTAATATGATTAATTTATGTTTGTAGATGTGAGGGATAATGTGATATGGATATTAATTTGTTAGCCAGCCTAATGAGCTTATTCTTCAAGGATGACGTGACCAACTATGTGGTACAGGTCGAGTACACGTCTGACGCAAGATGCATTTTTCACGAAAGAGACTGCGATCTGTAAATTTCTGTGTTACATAATCCGTGTAGAAATCATGAACATGTGTAAGAGGCTTAATACAAAATCCTGTGGTCCTGCCAGTGGGCTGAGTAGGTTTAGGTTAGTTATATTGATAAGGCGGATTACAGGGATACTTAAGGTCCCGGGTAATTATTGGGCTCCCAGTGAAGCGTGCAAGGTGATTAAAAAATAAATCAATTACTAGTACAATAAATTGAAGTAATGTATAAATCTACACAGTAAGTAATCATAAGAACCAATTTTCTATATACTGATTGTACACCGATATGTCTTTTGATGTTTTAAACTAACGAGTTTACACTTCCTTGGGGTAAAATCCTCAACGAAATCCGAAAAAAAAAACTAACGAGTTGTGGAATGTGACCAACTGGGCGGGCGTCCATGTACAGGTTCAGTACATGTCAGCTGGGCCTGGGTAGGGATGTGGTAGTTCTTTAAGTGGTTATGTGGTCACTGTGGTGTGGTGTGATGTATGGCATTAGTGGGTTTATGGAAAGACCACAGAAATATTAATGGCAATGATCATTATATAGGTAGCCTATGTGTGCCATGACGAATTAGTATATCGCAATGGGAAAGAGCAATGAATATATAGTATGATCTCTCTCTCTCTCTCTCTCTCTCTCTCTCTCTCTCTCTCTCTCTCTCTCTCTCTCTCTCTCTCTCTGAGATTTTTGTATTGGGAAGTGGATGATTTTTCTCCTTATTAGTGACTTTTTTTCTTTGTTTCTCTTCACAGTTAAAGTAAGCATGAGTCGTTGGAAGACTTCTTACAATGACGCAAGGCACTATAAGAAGGAATGGGAGGAACAGTTCAAATGGCTTTCTTGGGTAGACAATGCATGCTTCTGCAGATGGTGCAAGTGTTCACTGTCCAATATGAGGAAGTCAGCTTTTGAGCTTCACGAGAAAACTGGCAAACACAAAAAGGCTGTAGAAGCGTTTAGTAGCTCGCGTAAGATAACAGATTCCTTCAAGAAGAGCACCACAAATGCATCAAAGGAACTAAAAGAATTTGAAATCAAATTCAGTGTCTCGACAGCTTGCCACTGCAGTGTTCGGTCAGTGAATCATCAGACCGAACTGATTGCTGAGTATGGAAAGGGAAGTATCCTTGAAAATGTTAAACTTCATCGGACAAAGTGTATGTGCTTGCTCAAGAACGTAGTATCACTGGCACTATTTGAAGAATTACTTGATGATATTCGAGGAGCAAAATATTCATTACTGATTGATGAATCAACAGGTGTGAGTGTAACTAAGCATTTATGCTTGTGTGTCAAGTATTTCTCGCGCAAGGAGCAAACAGTGCAAACAGCTTTCCTCGGTTTAATACCTGTTGTCTCTACTACTGGCCAGAGCTTGTTTGACGCCATCAGTGATTTCATGAAAGAGTATAATATTGATATAAATGACTGTATTGGTTTGGGCACAGATGGAGCAAATAATGTTTCTGGTGAGGCAAATTCAGTGTTTTCAAGGTTTCGAGATGTAAACCCAGATATTCAGTTCATTAAGTGCACCTGCCACAGTTTGGCCTTATGTGCCGAAAAGGCCTTCAAGTCTTTGCCTCCTTGTTTGGAATACCTAATTTCTGCTATTCCCCGCTGGTTCAGTGTTAGTTCTCTACGGCGTGAAGAATACAAACTAATATACGCCACAATGAATAATGGAAATGAAAATCACGAGAAAATTGTCTCTCCAAGTGCCACGCGATGGCTTGTGCGAGGAAAGTGTGTTTTTTCAATATTAATTCAATGGGAAGAGCTTAAAGCATATTTCAACTCCATAGTTGATAAAACCTATGATGCCAGAATTCTGCGAGACATGTTTCTTGATGAAGCACATAAGCTTTACACATTTGCTTGCCCCATCATCCAGAATTTTGAAACACTTAATGCTGCATTCCAAACCACAAATCCTGATCCCACTAAACTGTATAAATAACTTGAAGAGTAGAGAAATAATATGCTGCAAAAACTTTACAGAGACTTTCGGCAGCGACAACTGCCATGGTTACTGAGTGACTGTAAACTTGGAGACAAATTTGAACTTGACTTGAAGGTCTGCAACCTAAGTGCAGAGAGGAAACAAGCAATCCAGCAACGCTGCCGTGACTTCATGTATGAGGCAGTAAAACAAATTGACAAAAGAATTGACAATACAACCATGAAGATGAACTACATAAAATATCTTAGTCCAGAGAAGTGTCTCAGCCAGGTTAGGCCAAAATTTACTGATCTCCCTTTAGAAAAACTGGCAAGAGCAGAGAAATTTGATGTTCATAAAGTTGCAAACCAATATGAACGTATAGCTGTGAAAACAGATTGGGGAGCAGAGTTTCCTAGCTCAGAAATACCAACAGATCCAGTTAATTTTTGGACACATGTTCTAAATTATGAGAATGCAATTGGAGAGAAGTGTTACCAAGAACTTGCAATTATTGCACTGAACTCATACTGCATTCCTTTAAGTACAGCCTTTGTTGAAAGGGTATTCTCACACGTCACTAATGTAAAAACTAAGGCCAGAAACAGATTAAGCACTAGTTCTCTCGAATCTATTTTAAGAGTTCGGACGCACTTACACAGCAAAGAAGTCTGCTGTCGTAACTTCAAAGTCACAGAGAAAATGCAAGCACTTTTCACAAGCCAGATGTACCGCAGCACAGAGAAGGCAGCAGGTGGAACAGGACAGGTGAACGAACAGGCTGCAAGTACCTCAGTAGCTTCAGATGAAGGAGATTCCTTTGAAGAAATTCCTCACGATTGAATATTAAAATAAAGGTATGTAGAAGTTCATAGGTGTACTAGCTACTTACGCCTTAATGTTGATAATTCATACACCCCTGCAGGCTCTCTCTCTCTCTCTCTCTCTCTCACACACACACACACACACACACACACACACACACACACATATATATATATATATATATATATATATATATATATATATATATATATATATATATATATATATATATATATATATATATATATATATATATATATATATATATATATATATATATATATATATATATATATATATATATATATATATATATATATATATATATATATATATATATATATATATATATATATATATATATATATATATATATATATATATATATATATATATATATATATACATATATATACACTTTGTTTTGCTGTCCTTTTTGGAAGCAAATGTCCTTTTTTTGAAGCATGTCTGTCCTTTTTTCATGTGCAGTGTCTGGCAACCCTGGCGGCGGGTCGCCCCTTGACCGCGCCATCTAACTCCAAGTGAACCCACCGTGACAAGACGTCCCTCCACTGCTTCCCGCGCCACGTGCATCGTGGTGGTTTTTCTGTCTTGCCGCAGTGTTGCCAAACTAGCGCGAAATGCGCTAGTTCTAGCGCACTGGCATCACAAACAGCGCGTAAATTTCGTATTTGGCGCATAGCGCATTTTTTTGTGCATTTTTGTTCAATTTGGTGCATATTCTAGCGCATTTCTGAAAATTCATGGTTATTGGAAAGGTGTGTGTGTCTGTGTGTGTGTGTGTGTGTGTGGAGGTCAGGTCGCACCCAGTCTCTGAGGCCTAGGGATTAGAGAACGAGGGAAAGGGAGCGGTTCATACCGTCACACCCTACTTACCTTCCCGCCCCATAGAAATAGTCAACCCCCTTACACACACACACACACACACACACACACACACACACACACACACACACACACACACACACATTCATTGTGAAGGATTTATAAAACATTACGGAAAGGCAGTTGCTGATTTACATTCAGAATAATGAGGCTGTAGGCTCCAGGCATTCAGGGGGCTCCCGATGATTAGAAAATAAATCAATAAATAATAAATAAAGAAATGGAAATGTGGAGTAAAATACAATAATTAAAATAGTCTTAGAAAGCACGTTGATATAATGAAGGCAGTCAAAACAACTCAAGTGTCGGCTGGATTTGATGACTTTATACATGCGATTTTTCATACGTGTGCCTTCTCTATAAGTATTCTCAGTCATCTCAAACAAGTGCTTGTCCGACATTTGATTATACACAGAGAAACTAATCAGGCGGACATGTTGATGAGACGATGACACAGTTGACTAAAACGGGTCTATGACACTGTAACGTCTTTTTTTTCAAGACAACGCTACATTCCTTCTGACGGCCACTAATTTGATGGTAACGTGGTAGCGGGGTGGTCGTCTGGCTATTTCCGAGCGATTGTCAATGATGTTGAGACAAGCCTCAGGACAAGTGAATACTCGTTCTGGGTTGTGATGGTTACCTTTAGTGCGGTAATTATGGAAGGTGGGTGGATTCCCGTGTGAACCACTCTGAGACAATGTTTAGTTAAGGGGGGAGTGGTGATAATTCATTAACGTGCGTGTGTGAGTGTGGGTGTGTGTTCAGTAATGCCCAAATGGCAGGTTGACAGGCTTGAAATTATAGCACTTACAGTAACTTAATAACTTTTCTTGCGTATGAATTTAGTTACAGCCCCTGGGCGGTTAGCGGAGTGACATTTTTAAATGAATACATACATAAATGAATATTATTGAGCCTAACTAACTATCTATCAGGGAGACTGGGGAATATTTGAATGCTTATCTGTATTGAAGACCCTTGAAGTGATGACTGGTCCCACGTATATATGCTCGTCACCGATTGAATTCAGTCAGTCAGTCCTCGACCTTCAGTGAAGTTCAGTGAAGTCTGTCTCTTGTTCCCCTTATTAAACTATAGTTATCGATCGAGATGCCACCAATATACACTCAGATATATAGAAAGAGCTGGGAGTCCTTTCCAGAGCTAAAGGATTGGTTGAACCCTGTGGAGAAAGACAAGACCAAAGCTTTTTGTGTGTTTTGCAAATGCGAGATCACAGCAAAACTTAGTGACGTGAGAAGGCATACAAATTCTGTGAAACATACTCGTGCTGCAAAACCTTTTTCTAGTGAAAGACAAACAAAAATACCGTTCTCCCATGTCTCCCAGCGCCGGTCAATAAGCCATGCAGAAGGACGACTAGCTATGATGATAGCTGAACACACATCATTTCTAACTGTGGACCATGTGTCAGAAGCCTGCAAAGTAATGTTCAGTGACAGCAGCGCAGTGAAAAATTTGAAACTACACAGAACCAAGTGCAAGAACATAATAGTAAATGTTCTAGCACCCCACTTCATGGAAAGTCTGAAGGAAGATATTGCTGGTGAAAAATACAGCTTCATAATAGATGAATCCACGGATATATCTGTCATAAAACTTCTTGGTGTGACTGTGAGGTACTTCAGCAGAAAATTACAGAAACTTGTATCGTCTTTTCTTGGCATAGTTGAATTAGAAGATGGAACGGCAAAATCTATTGTGAATGCCATAAAAAAGGTGTTGTGTGATGTACAGCTGGACCCCAAAAACCTACTCGGCGTTGGAGTTGACAATGGAAGTGTTCATGTTGGATTAAATAACGGTGTCTATCAACTTTTGAAAGAGGATCTGAAACTCCCTAATTTAATTATGGTGCGCTGTGTATGCCACTCCATTCAACTGGCTTTATCTCATGCTGTGGCAGAAACACTGCCAAGAAACATTGAGTATTTGGTACGAGAGACATACACGTGGTTTGCTCATTCCTCAATAAGACAGCTAATCTACAAGACACTGTATGAAACCCTGAATGGTGGGACACAACCACTGCAGATTCCTAGGGTTTGTGACACCAGGTGGATCTCTCTGGAGCCTGCAGTGCCCCGTATTTTAGCTCAGTGGGAGGAACTTAAAATGCACGTCAGTATAGCAAGGACAAATGAAAAGTGCTATACTGCAGAGATGTTATACAAAATGTACACTAACCCTGTCAACAAACTTTATATGCTCTTTCTGCGCCCAGTTCTGCAAGATGTGCAAAGAACCGTGAAAGCCTTTCAGGGCGAAAATGTTGACCCTACAAAGCTTTTGTCAGACCTCACTCAGCTCATTATTTCTACAAGTAGGAAAGTGGTGATACCTACTTCAAGGATAGATCCCTTGATTTCCAATATTGCAAATTACACTGATCCCAGAGCACATTTAGGCTATGAATTTGAGAAAATGTGTTCCAGCTCAAACATTACACAAGTTGCTGAGCGTCAGCTGCGTGAACGCTGTATTTCATGTGCTGCCAAATTGTGTGATGAATTACGAATGAGGCTACCTGATAACTTCAAAATTTTGAAAAAAATGTCCTTCTTTTCGGTTGAAGAATGTCTGAAAGTGGTTAAAGAACCAATAGTAGATATTGCTGAAGTCCTGGGGTATCTTCCTGAACAAATTGACAGAATTGCAAGTCAGTGGCGAAATTTGACTATTGTTCCCTGGCAAGAAACTATATCAACCGAGAAATTTTGGACTGAAGTGTCTAATTACAAAGATGCAGCAGGTGTAAATAGTTTTCAAGACATTTGCCATGTGGCACTTAGTGTTCTTTCACTTCCCCACTCAAATGCTAAAGTTGAGAGACTCTTTAGCCAAATTACCATCGTAAAAAACAAACTCAGAAACCGACTCACTTCCAAATCTGTCAGTGCCATTCTTGCTGTGAGAAGTGGACTGCGCAGAGTTAAACAGTGCTGCTATTCATACGAAATCCCAGAAGAAATCATAAAAAAATAGGGACAATGGCAACCTATACTAGCACGTCAGAAACAGCTGGACCGCACTGTTCATCACAGCAAGCAGAAGAAAATGGAGATGATGACCTATTGGAGGACCACCATTTTTTCCGTCAACTAAGGGTGAGTATAATGTATAAAACTGATCGGCATAAGGTTATTATTTTGTAGAATATATTGTAGGGTTGAATACATAGTTATAGTATTCTCATTAATATAATAGCCTACTATTATTATTAGTATTTTTATTATAATTATTATTATTATAATTTCTATTATAATTATTATTATTATCATTATTATTATTATTATCATTATTATTATTATTATTATCATTATTATTATTATTATCATTATTATTATTATTATCATTATTATTATTATTATCATTATTATTATTATTATCATTATTTTCATTATCATTATCATTATTATTATTATTATTATTATTATTATCATTATTATTATCATTATTATTATTATCATTATTATTATTATAGCAACATCAGAAAGTGGCATTATCAATATGATCTAAAAGTAACAGTGGTTATTACTATTATGATAACCATTATCTAGCTACTATTACTATCACCATTAGAGGGAGAGGAGCCGAAAATTTTCCTAGCGCATTTCACACCTCAGTCTAGCGCTTTTGCATCCTACACATTTGGCAACACTGTCTTGCCGTATCCACAAGCTAGGTAGCTGTGTACTGCAGGCGAGGGAAGCCCTTGGGAGGTACGAGAGGCGTGTTGCTGTGTGGAGCACCTTGGAAGGTACGAGAAGAGGCCGAAGGACTCCAACGTGCACGAACGGACCACGTGGTAGATCAAGGTGTGGCTACAGGAGCGCCTCTAGAGCTAAGTACACTCCTTGCATAAGATAGTTTAATCCAGTTAGCTAGGTTGCTGTGTGCCTGGAATTAAGTATTCCTTATTTTCAGCGAGTTTTCCTTGTTGCTTTAAATAAACTTAAGAGCAGGTTTATCTGGTCATTGCTTACCAATGAGGGTGTGACTGGTCATAAATAAGAGACGAGAAAGGGGCTGTGAGTCTGAGAACTCAATTTTCAGATACTTTATTTTATGTTTTTTATTGCTGAGAATTTTACGAGATCTTCAGAAGTCCGGACTTTTTCAAGAACCCCACAGTGCGCCACACCCTGGCTCAGTACGCGGACGTGTTTAGCAGGGGTGATTTGGACCTGGGCCGCACGGGGTTGGTGAAGCAAAGAAACGACCTGGGAAATAGTGCGCCTATTAAGAGCCCGCTTGACGTATCGCACCACCCAGACGGGAGGAAATGCAGCGCACTCTCAAAGAGCTGGCGGCGCAGGGGGTGACTGAGCGGTCAGACAGTCCGTGGTCATCAGCGGTAGTCCTGGTTAAGAAGAAGGGCGGCATGCAGCGCTTCTGTGTGGACTACCAGGCGCTGAATGACGTGACTGTCAAGGACTCTTACCCCCTGCCGAGGATCGATGACACACGACGTGCAGGTGGGGGCCAGGTGGTTCTCCACACTCGACCTTTAGTCGAGTTACCGCCAGGTGGAGATGGCCGAAGACCGACTTTTTCTTCGGGCAGGGCTTGTAGCAGTTCAACGTCATGCCCTTTTGTCTCTGCAACGCCCTTGGTTGTTTCGAGCGTTTGAATGACAGGGTGTTGGACGGCCTGCAGTGGAAGACGGCACTCGTCTACATCAATGACGTAATCGTCTTCGGGAGCACATTCGAGGAGGAGCAGGAGCGGTTGGAGGAGGTTTTGCAGCCCTAAGAAGTGCTCGCTCTTCCAGCACGAGGTGCCGTTCCTGGGGCATGTCGTCAGTCGGTCGGTGCGACCCGCAGAAGGTGGCAGTGGTGGAGAAGTGGCCCGTTCCCACCAACGTGGCGGAAGTCAGGAGCTACTTGGGCCCGTGCCCGTACTATCGCCGGTTCGTGCAGGACTTCGCCAGCGTGGCAGCTCCTCTCCACCGGCTCACCAGAAAAAGAGGCGTGCTTTCTGTGGGCCAAGGCGTGCCAGGCCGCGTTCGACGGCCTGAAGAAGGCCCTGGTAAAGGCACCGGTCCTGCCTTACCCGGACCTGAAGCTTCCCTACCTGTTGGACACCGATGCCGATGCAGAGGGCGTCGGGGCGGTTCTGTCATATGTGAAGGACGGGAGGGAGCACGTCGTGGCCTACTACAGCACGAAGTTCAGTAGGCCTGAACGCAACTACTGCGTGACGAGGAAGGAGCTGTTGGCGGTGGTGAAGTCTCGAGCACTTCCACCCGACCTGTATATATACGGCGCTGAGTTCACCGTCCGGACCGACCACGCATTGGTTGAAGACGCTGAAGGTGCCGGAGGGTCAGCTGGCGAGGTGGTTGGGGCACCTCGAGCAGTACAACTACTGCATCGTCCATCGCCCGGGCCGTGTCCACTTCAACTCTGACAGTTTGAGTCGACGCCCGTGTGAGGGTGGCTGTTCACACAGTACCCGGAAGGATTCTGACGCTATGTGCCTCCGCCTGCAGGTGCTAGCAGGCGCCGCTGAGGGGGATGACAAGTGACGTAAGGCACAGCGTGACGACTCTGATCTCGCTCCCATCATCCAGTAGCTCGAGGCTGGCGGGTGGCGCCCCGGCTGGGAGGTAGTGGTGGCAGAGAGTCCCGCCACCAAGTGCTTAGTTGATCAGTGGGAAATTTTGCGAGTGGACGGACGCGGTGTGTTAGTGAAGTGCTGGGTGGCAATGAGCGGAGTGGGTGGTGACTCATG
Organism: Eriocheir sinensis; assembly: GCF_024679095.1. Classification (NCBI taxonomy): domain Eukaryota; kingdom Metazoa; phylum Arthropoda; class Malacostraca; order Decapoda; family Varunidae; genus Eriocheir; species Eriocheir sinensis. The sequence goes on from NC_066534.1 coordinate 3,693,533, forward strand.
GGTAGTGTTAGTGGCCCGAGCCTTGCGCGCTGAGGTACTGAGGGAGTTGCATGCCGGTGTTACCAGTGGCCACTTGGGCGAGAAAAAGACCCTGTACCGTCTCCGTCAACGCTTCTTCTGGGTGGGCATGCGAAGTGACGGGTCCGAATGTAAGGCCAGTATCTAATTAAGTACGAATAAATAGAAATTAGGGAGGAATAAGTAGTTTTAAGTATTATAAGTAAATGTAATTGTCGCCAGGAGCCGTTACCGCGTGGAATATTCCAGACTTACACAGAGAGGCCCACCCAACTCCCCCCTCGTCACCCCTGGTGTCCGCCAGACATCACGTGGCCCGAGGCAGACAGTCCCTTCCCGCTCAAATTCTTGGCTTGGCGTCCTCCAGCTAGCCTTCCTCCCCCCTCTCCCCTCCAGTCACGTAGTCCACGCCAGCTACTAGAAGCTTCCGTGCTCCGCCCCTCCTGCGGCTCACGCACTGGGCGAGATGCCATGCAACCCCTTATCAAATTAACTTCCATATAAGTATTTCATCCCTTAGTAGATTTTTTGGCCGCGTTAAGTGTGGTTTTGCCACCTGCCTGTATTATGACACAGACGAGGGGTAAGTATTCGCGAACTCACTCCCCTCCTCGTCTACAAACACGCCCAAACACTACACTCCCCTAGCCCCGCCCCCACACTTCCGCTTGAAGCCCCGTCATTGCCACTCACCCGACTCCTATATAAACCGGAAACACGAGATAATCAGCCTCGTGACTCATCTTTCCTTCTCCGATTAACAGGTATGCGTCCATCTCCCCCAAGTGCTTCCCGCCCCAGTGTTCATCACCCCCTCCAAAAGTGGCATAACCCCTTGCTCCCTTAAGTAGACTCGTCCCTCATTCACAAGCATCATAAGTAGTCTCCCAATTAAGTAACTGAAAAAGTGATTTTTTTTTTTTCATGTTTATCCCTCGTGACATCTTTCCTCCGATCAACAGGCCGTGGGCGCCTCGTCAGTGGCCACAACACACAAACACACACACTCACATATTCACCCTTATGATTTAACATTCCCCTCAAGGTTGAGTAACATTATACCTTTCTATAGCGAGGAGAAACTCTGCGTGCGCTCCTAGTAGCCGACAGATCACGGGAGTCAAACCCTTTTTCTCGCTATAGACCGTGTCGTAGCGTTAGCTCCCTATAAAATAGTCAATGTTCTTCTGTAAATGTGAGAAGTTAGGAGGAAATTGTAATGTATTCAAGTTATCGGATTTTGAGTGGCGTTGTTGGTGTGAGTTTCCTCGCGGTCTCGTTTCCCCCGTATGGTTATTTATTCACAGGTTCTGGTATTTTTCATGAGTAAATCATTTCTTTGTCTAATACTGTGAGTCGGCAGGACGCAACAGATATCTAGTATTGTAAAGTGTATTATCTTGAGAGTGAGAAACCGCACTGTGGTGCCTTCTCCTATGTATGATTATTATTCATGAATTTTGGTATATTTTGTACTCGAGGTGTTTATTACGTGCTGTCCGCGGCAGGTGGCCACCAAGGTTCCTTGTGTACCCACCTCAATACTGACTCGTCAGTCTAGAATTAATTCTTTGATCGGAAAGCAAACAAATAAGTGTACATTATCATATCTATAGTCATTTCCTTGTCTCCTTTGGTGTTAACCTTGACGTGAGTGTTGTCCAGACAGCATGGTGGTTACTGACTCGTCGCCTCCACGCCTCCGCCCGTCCACGTTAACTCTTCTAGAGTCCCCGGAAACCCTCCCATGAGTCCCCCATTTTGAATTACTTAAACTTTTAGGTTCCCTGCGAGCTACGGGTGACCCTGTTCGCCCTTAGATCGCCGGGTGGTGGCAGCATTACCCTCAGGGTGAGTTTCTGGCCTCAGGCTTCTCATTTCCCCCTTATTTCCCCGTCCCCTTTGATTTTTTTCGCATCACCTGGTGCCCCAATTATCAGGGCACTACACGAGTGGTGTAGAGCGTGTGACGTGTGCAGTGGGAAGAAGGGCCCCGCCAGGAGAAACCGGGCTCCGTTACAGGTGTGCTGCGTGGGGGCGCCCATGGAGCGGGTGGCTGTGGACATTGCCGGCCCACTGCCTCTCACGCCACGGAGTAACCGGTACATCTGTGTGGTGATGGATCATTTCACCAAGTAGCCCGAGGCATATGCACTCCCTATAACCACGAGGCCGAGACGGTGGCGGGCGTGCTTGTGAACGAGTTCTTTACTCGGTTCGAAGTGCCCGCGGAGCTGCACCATGACCAGGGCCGTGAGTTTGAGTCCCGAGTGTTCCGGGAGTGTTGCGAGTTGTTGGGGGTGCGCAAGACCCGGACGACGCCCTTCCACCCGCAGTCTGACGGCATGGTGGAGCGCTTTAGCCGGACCCTTGCGCAACAGCTGATCAAGTATTGCGGGGAAGGCCAAGAAGACTGGGACGTTAAACTGCCCGCTATGCTGATGGCGTACCGGTCCGCTCAAGGATTATGTACTATAAGGGTAGCTCACTGAAACGTCATCGATGACGTCATGAATGCGGTGCGTCATCTGGTTAACACTCACCCTGTCCTCACGGTATAAAATGTACTAGAAAACCTTTAATTATTCTTAGTCATGGTCAGATTTTGCGCTTTTTTGATTTCTAAGGATAAGTATAATCAAATTAGGCAGCTGTTGTGTTGGCTAATAGTATACAATATTATAAGTAATGTGAGAAGCATGGCAAAAAAGCTGCAGAAATATTGCTCTGTTTACCATCAATGCTTACGTTTTCTTAACTTTTATTGACATTCTATAGTTTTCTACAACCTAATTTGCAGGGGTAACTAATCTTGTCACATATAATGAAAGTAATATTTTTTTTTTATACATACGTATATATTGTATAATGTTTATGCAAATTATTAACTAAATGAATTTACCTTTACCAAACTTTCACTATAGAGGTTTATTGGCCGTGCCCGCATACCTGCGCTTTATCCACAGAAAGTTGTCTGGGGTCTCAATGAGGTTGGCATTCATGTAGAGCGGCACATTGTGGATGATGACAGTGTGCTGCCGCTCCGCTGCATTTTCGACCAAAACTACGTCGAGGAACCCCTCAGTGAGGAGCCGCTTGTAGAAGGCGACGGCGTCCCTGACCGTGAGATAAGGTCGGAGCCTACCCTCCTTGAAGAGCGGCTCCAACTCACCGTGCTGCTTCAGTAGAGATGCAAACCACGCGTATTGCTGGGCTGGTGTCAGCCCGGCCTCGGCGGGGAAGTCTAGGCGGCGGCGGGTGGGTTGGCGCGGGGCCGCGGCTGGGTGCGTGTCCTCCAGGGGCACCTCACCGTCGACAAGGACAGTCTCAGAGCTACCAGACTGCACACCCTCCATGGGTGCGGTGGCAGCTTTAACAGGAGAGGCAGTGGGGGAGAGGCAGCCAGGATTATCCGGCTTGAGCCGCTTGCTAGCGCTGGCCACGTGGTCCTCCGAACAAAGGCGAGGGTCAAGTTCGGCAGAGTCGTCCATCTCTTCAGTCTCCTCAGACCACAGGCGCCGGTCCTCAGGAGCAGGACACTGCCCGGAAGCCGCCGAGTAGGAATGTTCGTCAGCCATGTCCTCTAGACACCGTTTATTCCGTGGAAGGCAGGGCATCCACGGACGGAGCACAGGACAACGTACGTCTACACAGCACGGCCGTGTAGACGAGACTGGAAGTGCTTGTGGCGCTGTGATGAAACACGCCCAAGAAATTCTCCCAACTACGCGTGACGTCACCACGCTTGGAAGAGCACTATGATGAAACCCACCCCTGGCTCTGAAAGTGCAAATAAGGGTATCTTATAGCCTCTTCCATTTAGCGTAACCCGTTTCTGGGTCATGATCTGTAGAGTTCCTTGATAGATAGAGTCCCGACAGCCTAAGATTTGGACGCCATTATTGGCTCTGTCTTCGCCGCGAGACCGTGTGCTAGTGTTTGAAAAGCGCGTCGAAAACACAGGGCCAATAATGGCGTCCAAATCTTAGGTTGTCGGGACTCTATGAGGGACTCTACAGATCACGACCCAGAAACGGGTTACGCTAAATGGAAGAGGCTATTAATAATCTTGTGATAGCTTATAAGACGCACTTTTTCTTCCAAAAAAAAAATGTCCCTGAAAATCACCCTGCGTCTTATAAGATCAAGGTTCAGCTTTGGGCCACTGGCTAGTGGTTTTAGTGCAGCAATGGCACTTAAACTGCAAACCTCTCCGCAAACGTAAACAATGGGCGATCGCTTTTACGACAACAACAGCAACTGTTTTCTAAAGTAACTGTGTATAACAGTAGTACTTACCACTACTTTATATAAAATGACACCACTCAGGAAGAAAATTAAGTGACTAAATGTTTGTACCTAAACAAACTAGTGGACGGTTGTACACCAAACCTGACAACGCGCGCAAGACACGCTACGTTTTCTTATAGCGTCTTCCATTTAGCGTAACCCGTTTCTGGGTCGTGATCTGGCGTGTTCCATTTAGCGGAACCGATCAACTGACGCCGCAACCGCGGCGGTGACCCGGAGGGGCCCCACTGCAGAGCAGGGTTTAGAGTCCCTTTATAGAGAGAGTCCCGACATAGGCGGCCTTGTGTATAAGGCTGCTGGGCGCCATTTTTGGCCCTTCGAGCACCGCGCCGACTTTGAACTGAGGTAATAAAAACATAATTTTTGTAAGTGCAGTCAATTTGACTGTATAACTGCGAAGAGAGGAATAGAGAGAACACTGATGATGGTAGTAGAAAGCACACAGCCGACCCTCCCTATGACCATAGGCCTGAGCCAGCAAGTGCCACCTCGAGTCTCGTCTACACGGCCGTGCTGTGTAGACGTGCGTTGTCCTGTGCTCCGTCCGTGGATGCCCTGCCTTCCACGGAATAAACGGTGTCTAGAGGACATGGCTGACGAACATTCCTACTCGGCGGCTTCCGGGCAGTGTCCTGCCCCTGAGGACCGGCGCCTGTGGTCTGAGGAGACTGAAGAGATGGACGACTCTGCCGAACTTGACCCTCGCCTTTGTTCGGAGGACCACGTGGCCAGCGCTAGCAAGCGGCTCAAGCCGGATAATCCTGGCTGCCTCTCCCCCACTGCCTCTCCTGTTAAAGCTGCCACCGCACCCATGGAGGGTGTGCAGTCTGGTAGCTCTGAGACTGTCCTGGTCGACGGTGAGGTGCCCCTGGAGGACACGCACCCAGCCGCGCCCTCTGTTGCCCCGCGCCAACCCATCCGCCGCCGCCTAGACTTCCCCGCCGAGGCCGGGCTGACACCAGCCCAGCAATACGCGTGGTTTGCATCTCTACTGAAGCAGCACGGTGAGTTGGAGCCGCTCTTCATGGAGGGTAGGCTCCGACCTTATCTCACGGTCAGGGACGATGTCGCCTTCTACAAGCGGCTCCTTACTGAGGGGTTCCTCGACGTAGTTTTGGCCGAAAATGCAGCGGAGCGGCAGCACACTGTCATCATCCACAATGTGCCGCTCTGCATGAATGCCAACCTCATTGAGACCCCAGACAACTTTCTGTGGATAAAGCGCAGGTATGCGGGCACGGCCCCTCGCCCGCAGCTTCTTGGAGCGGTGGTTGGCCACGTCCCGACAGAGGTGCACCTCCTCGGGGTGGGTCGTAAGGCTGTGGAGCCCTACACGGCGGAGCCCGACATCTGTCGCCACTGTTGCCGGTGGGGCCATCAGGAGTGGCGCTGCAGATCGGCCCCTCGGTGCCGGTATTGTGCGGGCACACACAAATCAGCTCTGTGCCTCCAAAAGATCCAGGCGGGCACACCCGTCCCCCGTAAGTGCTGCAACTGTGGTGGTGAGCATAACGCCCACTACCACTCCTGCCCGATGAAGCCTAAACCATCTCGGGTCGCGGCGCCTGACCACCACCCTCAGCAAGGCCGATCTAGGCTTGTGTTCCGCCCTGCTCCTCTCCCTCAGTCCTCGGCCTGGGCCCGGGGGGCTCCCTCAACGTCCGAGTTTCCGCCCCTGCCGGGCTCGTCCGCCCCTGCTGCCCCAGCCTCACCCACTGCCACCCCTGTGCCTCGCCAGGCTCCTGCTCCGGCACCCCAGCCACAGCCTACCGTCCCCCCTGTGCCGGCTGCCAGTCCCCCCGCTGTCGATGGGTCGACCCCTGTCCTCCATCAGATCCTCGCTGCAGTCACCCAGCTGCAGGAGACGCTGGCTGCAACGATCTCCAGGGTGGCGGCCTTGGAGCAGCGAGTCTCCACGCCCCCGCCTGCGCGTGAGCTCTCCTCCATCCCGGCCCCTGCTCCATCTTCGGCCCCGGTCCCGTGCCCTGCCCTGCCGTCTGCTGGTGAGGCCATGGACGCCGATAGTGGGGACAGTGTGGTTCCCCCTGCGAGCCAGATGCAGAACACCCCTGCAACCCCACCGGCTGTGGTGACTGCAGCTGCCGAGGGAACGGCCGAACCTCGCCATGGTCAGACGGGTCCTTCACCTTCACCTGCTGATCCTCCACTGCAGTGGGAGGCCACACTCCAGGTGCTGCTGGCGCAGTTTGCTTCCCTGACTCAGCAGGTGGCTGAGCTCCATCATCGGATCACCCCACTCCTTGACCGGCAACCACCCCCTCCTGACCAGTGAGTGTGTCCGCCTCTTAACTTGGAATGTCAACGGGCTACATGCCCGCTTCACTGACCTTCACTCCTATGTCATCACTCATAGGCCAGATATCGTTGCTCTTCAGGAGGTTGGGCCACGGGTGTCGGACCTGAGGGGGTATGATTTATATGTCTTAGATGGCGCAGCAGGCAGTACCCGGGGGATGGCTACGTATGTCAGACAGGGGACGGCGATAGTTTTTGAGGACATGGGTATTAATGAGGGCATTAAATATATCACTGTTTCTTTACTCCATATGGGTGAAACCCTATTTTTTGTTAACACGTATGTTCATGCGGGGGCTTTAAATCTTGCTAACTTTCCTGATTATGTTCATGAGGGGCCGACTGTTCTTGTGGGGGATCTTAACTCTCGCCACCGAGATCTTGGTAGCCACCGCACCAATAATGTCAATGGTGTCCGCTGGAAGGCCTTCCTTGATGCCTCCGAGGCGGCTGTCCTCACGGGGGATAATGTGCCCACACATGTTCAGGGGGGCAGGTTAGACTATGTCACTCTTTTTAACATGCCAGCTTTTACTGCCCAGACCCTTATTTCCAGGTGTTTGCTGAGTGACCACTTTGCCCTGGAGACGACCATCCCGATCCAGCCTGCCCCTGCTGTGTCCCGGAAGCGGTTGGCTGTCCCTGCTGCCCGGATGCCGCGCCTCGTTGCCGAAGTCGGGGCGTGGTACCATACTGTGAAGGGATCCTTTACCGACGCCGCCTCGCTGTACCACGGCCTGCTGGACACCGTCGAGAGTTTTGTTGCAGCTGGCAGGGCCCCTCCAAGGCCCGCCAAGCGCCGCCTGCAGACCTACGCCTCGGACTCGGCTGTCTCCAACTGTCAGCGGACCCTTGCCTCGTACCAGCGGCGCTGGCAGCAGGACCCCGCCGATCGGGCTGCCCGCGATGCCATGGTCGCTGTGGCGCACCACCTCACTGAACTCAGACAAGAGGCCCGCTCACGACACTGGGTCGCCTTCCTTGCCAGCGTGCGCAAGACCCGCTCCCTGCGGGAGGTTTGGCACCATGTCAACAGGGTGAGGGGGAGGACCAAACGGCTGGTGAGTGACCCTGACCCTGCGGGCCGGGCCCAGGACCTGATGCGCCAGTGGCAGAGGGCCTCCTCCCTTGGTGGTCTCCCTGCACAACACCAGGCCGAACTTGCCCGCCACAGGGAGCGGCGGATGGCCCTCGTTCAGCACCACGTCACACTTCTGGATGACACATGTGTCCCCATTACCCACGATGAACTCCTTCTTGCTGTCAAACATGGCAAGTCGACAGCCCCGGGCCACGACGGGTTGACTTACGACATTCTTAATGCCTTACTCGTTGTGCAAGGTGACAACCCCCTGCTTGACCTGTTCAACATGTCGTTTGCCGCAGGTTGCCTCCCCCCTCCGTGGAAAGCTGCCTTGATCGTTCCCATCCCCAAGGGTGATGGTACCTTTCGCCCTATCTCCCTGACGAGCTGTGTGTGTAAACTGTTAGAGCGGGTGATCTTGAACAGACTTCTCTATAAGCTGGGGGACCGGCTCTCCCCAAACTTACATGGGTTTATGAAGGGCCGTTCCGCAAGTGACTGTTTTCTTAAGTGCCTTAGTAATCCAGACGTGAATTGTCGCGCTTTTGTGGACTTAAAAGGAGCCTTTGATAGGGCCAACAAGGATGTCATAATGGAGGAACTCACTCTGCAGGGTGTCCGTGGAAGACTCTTAAGCTGGATCAGGGACTATTTGTATGGTAGGAGGGCACAAGTGGTATTCCCGGGTGCTACCTCCACGGAGGAAGTGTTTGAGCTGGGCACACCACAAGGGGGTGTCCGCAGCCCCATGCTTTTCAACATTTTAATGGACAAAATTGCTCGGTGGCCCTTTCCGGGCAACACTCAGGTCATTATCTATGCAGATGACATCCTTGTGCAATGCAGCAGTCCTGCTCTTCTCAGTTTAGCTTTGCAGCAGCTGTCAGCGCTGTGTGAACAAATGGGCCTTGTCATCAATGAAACTAAGACGAAATTTCAAGCCAGCGGGAGGAGAGTTTCTCACCTGCCCAGTGTTAATGGCACTCCTTTAGCTAGAGTTCCTACATACAAGTACTTAGGCACCCCTGTCAGCTTCCAGAAATCTGTGCAGAGCGTCACTCATGTTCAGGACATCTGCCTTCCTAGGTTAGCTCCTCCTAAGGTTTTGGCTAACAGGGGCCTTGGAGTCGGCATCCCTGTCCTCAGGATGTTTTACTTTTCTGTCGTCAGGTCCCTCATTGATTATGCTGCCCCTGTTTTGGTACAGTACAGTACAGAAGGGAGGAGGCGGGAGATGGAGGGAAGAGGAACAAGGTGGGCGGAGCCTCTGGTAGTTGTGTTCGTATCTTTGCCTGACACTGATGACTTTACCCTCTTGGTATAGGGACAAGTGCCTTTATTCTCTACTTGTGGCGGTTGGCGATACCCTTCAAAATTAAGGCAGTGTGTGAAATACACTGTCGCAAAATCTCGTACCGATACGATTGTTCGTTACGATATTATTCCCAAAAAACGAGGCCGCACAGCCTCTGAAATCCTTAGTAGGTCGGGAATGAGCGGGAAAGGCACTGGAAGGGCAGAACAGACCCAGCCCCGACAGAGACGAGACGTGTGCTCGTCCCCTAGAGACAAAAGAAGCAAGGAGACGAGCCACGAGAGCCAAGGGGATCGAACCCGTGTGCTAGACAGCGACGAGCCAACTGTGGAAGGAGCCTACTGTTGTTGAGTTTGGAGAAGGACACGTTTTGGCATGTTAATAGTTGTACTGTTTATTTGCTTTATGTATGTTGATGAGATAATTTATGTCATATGTGTGCTTTGTAAGGAAGAGTGATTACTCAGGAACGCTATGTATATATCGTTAAGGCTAACGGAGTTAACTGTTATATGTTATTTTCGTAACACAGACCAAGACATGGTAGAGTTGTTTGTATTGAAGAGAATTACGCAGGAATTCATGGTCTAATTTATTTAAGTTTCGTACGTCTAAGACTTATTGTTAATTTGCAGAAACGATTACACCAAGACTGATGTGAAGACATACTGATTAAAATTGAATTCAGTCAGTCTGGGAGTTTCAACTACCTTAATACCCGGGAAAGCAGTACGGCGCCTACAAGTTTACTTATTTTGGAAGCGGATTCGGCTGCTTTTTAACGTAACAATGCCTTGCTGCCTAGCCTTCGGTTGTAGCAACATGTCACAGAAGGGATACAAAGTGTATTAATTAGCTGCAAAGCCGCTGAGAAGACAGGTCAGTCGTCTTGGGAGGAAACCATCGGTTATGACAGCAAGACACACACACTGCCATTGTGTGTGTCTTGCTGTTATAACCGCCCTCCCTTTGTACTGTCTTTGGAAATCATTGTGAGAGAAACACAACTACAAGGACGAAACTATCGCTCACCTCAGGTCCAGCCATCGAAGCTGATGAAGGAAGCTGTGGCCCTTATGGCCAAAATTATTCGGTCTGATCTCTCCCACAGGGCTCTAGCTGTTATTACAGACTTACAATGGATATTTCACAGTCTCATCAAGGCCACAGTCTAATAGACTGGACGTGTTACAAGAGTTTAGATGAAGAGAGGCTAGAGCTTTTGGTGAGCCATACCTATATTGATAAAACTCAAGAATCACACCCAACTCACTCTAAAAAGTTAACACACTATTTTCCATATATTGTATTTGCTAATTATCACTCTGGTAACGGTTTCCATTATTATTACTCGTTTGAGATTTTAAAATGCGGGTAAACATTACTATTTCAGCGGTGATAGGTTAGGTTATTATTTGCTCATGTGAAGGGTCTTCAGCTAGAAACTCCTCTAGGTTGGGTTATAAGTCCATCTTTATTTAATAGCCTAATTTATAAGGTTGTACAGTCTTCAGTTTCATTGGTACCAATGTCATTATAATATGTTGACATTTTCCTATAATATTCTCTAAAACCTATTTTGACCCTCAAGCAAAATGAAACACGTTTACATGGCCTCAGTATTTTACGGTATTTTTTTTCAATCAACAATAAGTGTTTCAATTAAATTAAATGTTATTGAACTCAAATTAAATTAAGTGTTATTGAACTCAAATCAAATTAAATGTTATTGAACTCAAATCAAATTAAATGTTATTGAACTCAAATCAAATTAAATGTTATTGAACTCAAATCAAATTAAATGTTATTGAACTCAAATCAAATTAAATGTTATTGAACTCAAATCAAATTAAATGTTATTGAACTCAAATCAAATTAAATGTTATTGAACTCAAATCAAATTAAATGTTATTGAACTCAAATCAAATTAAATGTTATTGAACTCAAATCAAATTAAATGTTATTGAACTCAAATCAAATTAAATGTTATTGAACTCAAATCAAATTAAATGTTATTGAACTCAAATCAAATTAAATGTTATTGAACTCAAATTAAATTAAATGTTATTGAACTCAAATTAAATTAAATGTTATTGAACTCATTGATAACTTATTCACAATACCTTGGAATCGCACAAAATTTATTGCGGCAACTGCATCCGTGTGTGTGTGTGTGTGTGTGTGTGTGTGTGTGTGTGTGTGTGTGTGTGTGTGTGTGTGTGTTGAAAGATAGCAGCCCGGCGAATAATGGAATCAGTGACCCCTCAAGGCCTCACCCCCAGATAATCAGTTTACACTAATTTTCTCTCCATATGCTAAAGTTTACTGCAAGCAGGTAATGGAAAGGAAGCAAAGTGCCTTTGCATTGATGGAGTGTCAATGTTCCAGTATTGGGTGCTGTAATCGGAAGGGATAACAAAACAAGATAAATGGTTAGACACCAATTTACTTTCAATAAAGTAGAAAACCCCAAAACAGGCCTAACAATCTTAAGTCTCCAACACGAAGGCTTCAGCACGCCGGACTCGGCAAGCAATGACCCGTTGCACGGCTTCTTCCTCTTCTGTGCGTCTCGTCCTTCAAGTGGCAATGACGAGGCAGCACAGCTTCGTCCTTGAAGTAGGTGTAGACGTGGTGGACGAGGGAGGCGCAGGAGGAGAACGGGCGTCAGGTTCACGGCGGTAACGGGAGTCCAGGGCGCGGAGAGGGGAGAGGTAAGGCACCCAGAACGAGCCCACGATATCCGAGTTACCCCGACTGAGAGCAGGGCTGGAGCTTTAGTAGAATCAAGTGTTCAGAGCGAGGCTCGGCCGCTGTCTGACGAGGAAGGCGCTGGCGGCGCAAGTCGCCTCCCACAGCGGGTTGAAAAGCCTCGGTGGTTCAGTCGACCGAGGCGTCGAACGGCGTCAGGCGAACGAGCAGCGGGAGTGAAGCAGGTGGTTCGCTGCGCCTCGGTAGTTGAACAGCTTCGAGCGGCAAGATGCGGGCGGGCGGCAGGATTGCCCCGGTCGTTCGCCCGCTAAGTTGGTAGTTGCCCTCACATGGAGCTTGGGTAGTGTGTCAGCCACGTAGCCCATGACAAGTATATCAAAGCTCATGACGCCCAGGAGGCAGCGTCCCTCCCTGCAGGCAAGGGTCAGGCGATGAAGGGATATGTAGGTAGCGATAAGTATTGTTAAATCCATCCATCACAGCAGCAACACTCAAAGAGAAGCAACAGTCTTATTTGAAGTCTCTCAGTTGCCTCTGAGCGCTGCCGCGGCCGCCTCTCAAGGTCGTCAGCAGCCCGCCGTGACACGCCTCTAGTTATCATAGGCTACGTGGGTTACTGAATCCCTATACTGAGACAGTGGCTGTGCGTAAGGCTAATAATAATCTCCTGTCACCTTACGGCACGTTCCAACGGCTGGTGACCAAATTATGGTAAAGTATAATGCCTCGGTCACACATTCACGTATCAAGCCACGTACGCCCACGCACGAACAGAAATTGGCAGTCGGCAACCGCTTACGTAAGTACTACGTAACTGTCCCGTAATGCGTATTTACGTACGTGGGCATACGGGGCGGAGACGGGTGGTCGCTACACACCACCCGAGCGTGCGTGGGGACCCACGCATCTTTCGACATGTTCAAAAGATACGTGGCTGCTCACGTCAACCGCCATTTTACGTGGCTCCACACGTACAACGTGGCGCATACGTGGCGCTTACGGCGTGCTTGCGGGGCGCTTACACGTGGTCCCACGCTGCTCCCCTTTTCCCGCAACGCAATGCGTGGGTCCTTACGCGGTGCAGGAGCATCAGTGGCACCAGCGCCGCTCCTCGGGTACCCACGACGATGTTGCAACGCTGTGCATGGTGTGTATACGCCGTGCGGGGGGCTTGCGGCTTCAGTTCCTCTCTCGGACTAGCAACAGCATATACCTCGAAGCCACCACCACCGCCTCTCACCCCCGCCAGCTCCCTCGTCAGTAGACCTTGTCGCCACTGCTTTCAACTATGCCTAAGGACACCACCAAGAGTTCACGGAAGGGGGCTTCTTTAGCTTCAGGGTCACCCAAACCTCTAATAACCCGCGGGCAACCTGCTTCCAAGACTCTGGTGTTTGTGGCACCTGCAGTTCCTCATCTCCGTAGACAGCAACAATAGCCCTGCAGGTCTCTGGTACAATGTAACTAATGGTGTTGTGGGCTACTCGGAATGAGTATTGCAGACTCTTGTATGAGTCACCCGTGGCGAGGAAACGTAGGGTGATAGCTACACGCAGGCCTGGCTCAAGGGATTATCTCCAGAATGTGCGTTGCTTCTGAATGTTGGGTGTGACAAGTTCAGCTATTTCACTGAAGAGGTCCTTGTCAATCCGGGTAAAATTCCTGTACAGTTCTGGACTTTCGGTTGCCAACTTCTCCATCAGGTTGTCATAGTGGCCTAGCTCCACTCTTCTTTGCTGGTACGGCCGAGCCCAAACCCTCCTCGGCCTCCTCTTTTTTTCTGTTTTTTATCTTGCAAGGTGGACCTTCACAACTACCACCAGTACCATGGCGTGCACATACTCCAGGATGGCCTCCATTAATTATGTGTTATGGCTGTTTGCTGGTGTTATAAGGGCACGGATGTCTTCAATGTTCTCCATGTTGATTCAGCAGGAGGGGAGTACTTCTTGCCGCAGGTAGATGTTGACAGGAACTGCAATCACAGGTGTGCAGCACGGCCCTTATGTACGTACCAATCACGTTTACCCACTGACCTACGTGGGGATAACGTGAGGATGACGCAAGGTCGTAACGCACCGCGTTACACATACGATATAAGTACGTGGGTGTTACGTACTCTGCCACGCAATACTTGTGGGGGTGTGGCCTCTTGTCGTGGCAATTCGGGTAAGCGTCACGTCATGCTTGCGCAGTGCGTAGGCTTAATACGCATTACCTCGTACTTATGTTATGGTGTCCCTATGTTGACCGTGCGAGCTTTACGTACATAGACCCCGCATATGGCCACGTATGGGCCAAAAATCACATACGTGGGCTTGATACGTGAATGTGTGACCGAGGCTTAAGGGCGTAATGGTGGGATGGTGATACCTGTTGATGTAGACACATACCGTCTCTTATTTATTTTCCCAGAGCTCGCTGGCTGCTGGCTCCCTGCTGGCTGTTAGGGAAAGGTGTGCAGATCTGACACAAGTACGTGTGCTCAGTTTCAGTGGACGACCCGTATGGCTGTGAAACAGAAATACAAAAGAGAGCGTGTGCTAGCGTTTGAAAAGCGCGGCGAAAACAGGGCCAATAATGGCGTCCAAATCTTAGGTTGTCGGGACTCTCTCTATCAAGGGACTCTAACCAAGGCCTTCTCTAGATGGCCTTGCTCTAGCAGGATTCGGCCAGATCACTTTCAACCCAAGACCCAGACCAGGACCAAGACTATCGCCGCCGCCGCCATTTGCATGCCTTATTTCCTATAATTGGGTATTTTTTGCTACAACCACTGCATCCAGGTGGTGCCTGGTGATCCGAAATTGTAGGTACTGTATGCCAGTTACATATTTACCCATAGATGTGTGCCGAAAACCATGAATAATAAGTTAAAAGTGGTGTAGTGGGGGGAGCGTTGAAATTTTCATTTCGGGCCCAGCAAGAGGCCTGTAGTGGCTTTCAACGAGAACAGTTGGATGAATAAATGTGTGGAGAGCCATATGTATGGCGGGGGCAAGGGTTTTGTGGCTGGGCGAGGAGGGAGGAAATGCGACGGCTGTGTTTTATACAGAATAGTGAACATAGCTGAAACACACCATACACACCTCAGTGAACAGACACATACCACAAAAAACACTTTCTAGTAGGTACACACTCCCCTGGTTTTCCAGGGATCTACGCAGACAACATCGCAAGAAACAAAGGCTCTACAGACGCGCGCAGACATACAACACAACAGATAATTGGACCGCCTACAAAAACCACGAAAAGGCATTTGCCAAAAACATAAAAGTAGCGGAACGCAGACACATAGCAACTTATCTCGCAGACAACGTAAGAAATAACAAAAGAAACTTTTTTTCAGGTTCTTTAAGACGCGCAAACATGACACTAACACGATTACATCACTTAAAGACAACACTAACACATTAGTAGCCAGCCCACAACACAAAGCACAAATACTCAACACACAGTTCCAATCGGTGTACACACAAGAACACAACCTGACACCAAACATGCCACACAGCCCCTTCCTCCCGATACCCCCCTTGACATCACGACTAACGGAATACAGAAATTACTGGAAGGACTCCACACAACCAAATCCACTGGCCCCGACAACATCCCCGCCTTCATCCTTAAATCCTTTGCCCCCATCCTTGCCCCCATCCTTCAGGCCATATTCACCCAATCACTATCATCCACCTCATTACCCTCTGACTGGCTTTTGGCAAATATTAATCCTTTATTTAAGACAGGTGACCGGACTGACCCAGCCAATTATCGCCCCATCTCACTAACATCGATTCCATGTAAAGTTTTCGAACACATAATACACAAACATATAATGAATTACCTTGACACAAACAACATCCTTACTGACTCGCAACACGGCTTTCGACCTAAACGCTCATGTGAATCGCAACTCATTACTACATATCCCGACATTACGAGGCTACTTAACCGACGTGACATTAAACAAGTTGACACTATTGTTTTAGATTTTGCCAAAGCCTTCGACAAAGTTCCGCACAGAAGACTGACATTAAAACTGAAATACTACGGTATTTCAGGACCTATTCTGCACTGGATCACTGCATTTCTTACTAACCGGACTCAACGTGTTCTTCTTGACGGATCTTCATCTGACACTGTCCCTGTTTCTTCAGGTGTCCCACAAGGCACCGTTCTAGGCCCCCTTCTTTTCCTCCTGTACATTAACGATCTTCCACTGTCAACGCCTAACTCTTCCACCAGACTATTTGCCGACGATAGTTTACTGTTTAGAGCAGTAAAGACTACTGACGACTGCAGACTACTACAAAACGACTTGGACGCCCTCGAGCGGTGGGAACGCACCTGGCAGATGCACTTCCGACCAGACAAATGGAAACTATTAAGATTCACCAGAGCGCACAACCTCATCCATCACACTTACACTCCACAATTCAGATTTAGAATCAGTTCACACACACAAGTACCTTGGTATCCATCTCTCAACTAACTTGAAATTCAACACTCACATAGACCATATCAGTGCCACAGCCAACAAAACGCTGGGGTTCCTGAGGAGGAATTTACATAACTGCACACCTGACATTAAACACATAGCTTATGACACACTTGTGAGACCAACACTGGAACACTTCTCCACGGTGTGGGATCCTTACACACACAGAAACATTGATAGGTTAGAACAAATCAACACCAAGGCGGTTAGGTTCATTACAAACAATTACACTCGAACGCCTGGCATCACAACACGGATCAAACAACAGATAAACATGGAACCTCTTCACATACGCAGACAAGCACACAGACTTACACTTATGTACAAGATCACAAACACTCATATTGACATTGACCCACAAACATACCTACACAACGCAAACAGTCAACGTACTCGTAACACACACATCCATAAATATCAAACATATCACACTAACACTGACGCATACAAGCACTCATACTTTCCACGCACCATACGTGACTGGAACCAAGGCAAGTCTCGAGAAGGTATCGTCATACAGGCGGGAGGAAATCACTCGTTGGCAACTCCTATAGCCTTCACCCTTGGCCCCGCCCCATCCTCGTTGTCTGCCCAAACCGACGACTTCACACACCTCATTCGCCTCGGCATTTGTTTACTCAAGTCAGACTCGCCGCTCAAGTGAGGTGAGCGGCGAGTCTGACTTGAGTAAACAAATGCCGAAGCGAATGAACTCCGTCACGGCTCGGCTTATGTTCGGAGGTGATTTTGACCCTCTGTATATTTTTACCTCGGGACGTACCCTACACCATCAGATTTAGAATCTGTGCTTATAAAAGTGATGCGACGAAAACCAGCTGAGTACTAAGGAGTTGAAGGGAAATAAGTGCAAGAAAATATTTATTCCCTACTTCACTTAACTCTGATTTTCGTATGTGTAATTTTACATTATTGTTACAATTTTATGCTAGTGTGATGCAGAATTTTCTCAGGAAGATGATGGTGGTCTCAGTTTTTCGTAAAAATTAATGTTGGGGTCAGGAAACAGGGTGGGAGTGAGGTGTGTGAAGCCGTCGGTTTGGGCAGACAACGAGGATGGGGCGGGGCTTAATTAGGCTCGAGGAAGGGGCGGAGCTTATCGAGATGCCAGCCAATCATCGTCCAGGATGAGATGCCGTGAACATTTCTATATATATTTTTTATTCACCGACAATTGCTTCATAGGGTATATAACAAAAAATCCACATCTTATTTTATTTTATTGTAGTAGTTTATAACATAAAAAACATCCGAGAGGTCCTAATAATAAAGCTCAATTCGAAATTTGGTTCTTCACGTTCTATGAGAGTGACGATACTTCTCTATACTTGCCTTGACTGGAACAACCTCCCTCATCAGATTTTAGACTGCGATACAATAGACTCATTCAGAAGATAAATACACACTCACTTGTCACCACAACACACCAACACTTAACAATTACACTTGATTCACTTCCCTCCCCTGCACACCCGGCTCCCCCGTCCCCCCAACAGCCAACAAATATGCGTGTTATGCACCCTATATGGGTTCCCTGCGCATCATATATCCAGATCCAGATTCAGAACAGAAGGAGCGGTGAGGTGATCTGCCGGACCGAGAGGACGTGCCGCTGTTTGCTCCAGGACAGAGTATGAAGGACATAAAGAACGGATAAGTTGGCGAAGATTAAAACATGAGTGACCGAGAAAGACGTCACGGAAAAAAGAAGAAGGAGACGTGTAAGGACTGTGGAGTATTTACATGGATTAAGGAGAACCAGAGATGTGATTCCTGTGACCCGCCGGAGCAACCGGCCAAGGACAACAACAACGAAGGCAGGGAAGAGCCGAGGAGGGGGAAGGAGGAAGCCGAGGCCTCAGGAGGAGGGAACACCTGCGGAAAATGTAAGGTAGAAGTAAAGAAGAAGGATAATGCTATACTCTGTGATGCATGCAAACAGTGGTTCCATGCAGGATGTGGGAGGTGTAGCCAGAGCCTGTAGGCTATAGGGTACTGCAGGAGGAGGAGGACCAGCTGTGGTTCTGCTCTGATTGTAGGCCATGCATGGTGCAGGCCTGTGCAGAGGTGAAGAGGCTGAAGGAAGAGAATACTATTATGAAACAACAAATGCAGGAACTAAAGGAAAAATATGAGGAGTTGACGGAGAACATAAAGCAGTCAGAAGAGAAAAGGAAGGATAGAGAGGAAACAATAGTGGATAGAGCAGTGGAAGAAGCTGTAAAGAGAATGGAAAAGCTTCTGGAAGAGTCAGAGAAACAGAGGGAGGAGAAGGAAAATAGAGAGAGGAGGAGGAAGAATTTAATTGTTTTCAACTTGCCAGAGTCAACAAAGGAGCAAGGAAAAGGCAGAGAGTTTGAAGATAAGGAGAGTTGTGACCAGGTGTTTGGAGAGATTTTGAATATAGAAGGATGCAAGATAGAAAAGGTGGTTAGATTGGGAAAGAAACAAGATGGGAAAGTAAGGCCGACACTTGTGAAACTAGAGGATGAACTTTCAAAATGGCAGATTATCTCAAGAGCTAAGACTCTAAAACAGGAGGAAGATGAAACGTTTAGGAGATTAATTATTGCACTGGAATTGACACATCAACAGAAAGAAGAGGATTACAGACCGAGGCAAGAGCTAAGGAGGAGGAGAGAGGTGTATGATAAAATGAGGAAAAATAGTGTCCCTAAGGGGTAACGAAGGTAGATATTGAAGTAAAAGTGACAATGTGAATAAAAGACAAATAGAAAGAGAGAAACAAAGTGTGTGGAATATAAAGGTTATAAACATTCAGGGTTTAACACAAACAAAAATTATAGATATTGAAAGGATGATAAGTGAAAAGGATGCGGTGTGTGTGACAGAAACCCATGAGAAAGTAAGAAAGGTGAAGATAAGTGATGGTTTGGTGACTATGGAAAGTATGAGAGAAATACAAGACAGAAAAGGGGGGGTATTATGCTTCTACATAAACAAAGTGAAAATGTAAAATTAAGTAAACAGGAAAATAAAATGAAAGACTATTTATATGTGAAAGGGTCAGCATTTGGAATTAATATAAATATTGTGGTGGTCTATTTTGCAACAAATGACAAGGAAAGGAACAAAAGTATAAGAAAAGAAATTGAGAAAATAATTGAAGAAAATATTGAAGATAATTTAGTATTATTAGGAGACTTTAATGGGCATGTTGGATTCAAAGGAACACAAGAACTGGATGATAATGGAAAAATGATTTTGGAATGGATGGAAGTTTATGGTCTCATAATGCTTAACGATGATTTTGAGTGTAGTGGTGAAGTGACGAGGAGAAGAAATGCTCAAGAAAGTACAATCGACTATGTACTGGTAACACAACAGCTTTACAAAGAATACATAAGTATGGAAATTGATGAAAAACAGGAAAAGTTTGATTTATTGGACCATAACCTAATTACAGTGACATTGAAAAGTAAAGATAAGGAATCAAATGAAGTAAAAACAGAAAGATGGAAAGAATATGAATACTTTAAAATTGGTAAAGACTCACTAATGAGGTATAGACGAGAAGTTGAAAAGAGGTTAGAAAACAAAGACACAATAAGTATATGGAATCTGAACTCAATGCTATGGGATGAAGCAAATAAAACCCTTAAGAAGAAATGTAGGAGGAAAATTAAAGGAGGTGGACAGGAACAAAAGTTAGAACAACCATGGATAACAGACAAAATTAAGCAGTGTATAAAACAAAAGAAAGCATATAACCGTGCCAGGAGAAATGCTACAACAAAAAAGAAGGTGAACTGAGAATCTACGATGAAAGTGGAAAGGAGTTACCTAGAGAGGAAATTAAAGAAGTGATTCAAGACTACTGGAAGAATATCTATAGAATGAATGAAAATAATGTAAAGGAAGTGTGGAATGCAGAAACAAAAAGAGTATTTACAAGAAAAAGAGAGGAAAACTTACTCTCAGAAAATATTGTAAGAATACTAATAGAGAACGAACAGGGGGAAGACTTGGCTGTGTGGGATGAAAGAAAACTGGAACATACTGATACAGTGAGTAAACTGAACAGGGTGATAAAGGAGATGGAGTACCCCATAGTTCAAGAAAAAGAAGTAAAAGAAGGCTTAAAGAAGCTAAAGAACAAGAAGGCAGCGGGTCAGGACAAAATGAAGGGGAATTCTATAAAGCACTTCAAGACAGTGAGAAATTTATAAAGTTACTGACAGAAAGTTTCAGGGAAATATTAGAAAATGGAACAGTACCTGATAGGAAAGATGAACAGGTGGTGTGCCATCTGCCTAGGCTGGGCCTATGAATTTTAGAGTAAAAGAGTCGATGTTAAGATGGTGCAGCAAGACACAGAAGCTAGAGGGAGTAGGCTGGCATGTAGGAGACTGGGGGAGCAAGCTGATGTTTAAAGCAAGAACGAGAACCCTGGAGGTAAGTGACAGGAACAGGGACGGGGGAAACCAGAACTGTAGCTGTAGGACAGGGGAGAAAGAATCAGTGGAACACCTAGTAGTAGAATGCAGCAACTATGAGAGGCAGAGAGGGGAGTTATTAGGAGCACCAGGGAGGATTGGGCTAAAAGGCTAGAGGAGGACAACGGGGCAATCACGCGATACGTGTTGGGGCTGTATAGAGATGCAGTGCTGGGAAAAAAGGGCACAAAAGCTTGAATAAGTGCACGGATAAGTAATGTCAGTAAGTTATTCCAGCAACAAACTGAAAAGTAAAGTGCGATAGTGTATTGCAGTGAAGAAAAATTAAGCTACACAGCACAATTGAAAGGAAAAGTGTGTGAATAAACAGAAGAGACGCCCAAGAGGAGAACCTAAGGAGCGATACAGGTCAAAAAATATGCGTGTTATGCACCTGTACGGGTGCCCTGCGCATCATTAATCCAGATCCAGAAAAGAAGAAGAAGAAGAATGTTTGTTTACATATCCGCCTAAATGCGTTCCATTTACGGCGCGAGAACCCGGACCTGGGTCTGGGTTTAACCCCGAACCGGGTTTTGTGTCTAATGGAAGACCCATTTAGTAGACAGGGATCACTGAGGTACGACAGACCTTCCTCATAAAACTGTTTAACTTTGTTTGATTGATAAACACAAACAATATATGGACACTATTGACAAAATATTGAGAAGATAGGTTAGTATTCGATATTGATTGATTGATTGTTAGTTTATTGTTGCAGGTAAACAACAAGGGAGAAGGGAGGAACATGCCATCCCAACCCCCAGGCAGGACAGAGTGTGATTATACAACTATTAATACACGTGTAGGTAGCACCATGAAATTAAAAAGATACAATGGTAGGAAGGAAAGCACAACAAGGGAGGGGGCAGTACCTCCCCCTGGACAATAAGACAATAAAATGTGGGGACGGAGAACATTGCCCAAGCACTAGATGGGAATGAATACAGAGATAGAGTAAATACTAGTCCTTAAAGTAAAATACTTCAGAGATCACAGCCTTGTATAGCACGGCAGTAGTTCAGGCTGCCACACACGGCATCACCACCTTGGTGCAAACTGAGGGTGTTCTTTGAGGATAGCAGGGAGGACATCATGGTTCAGGAGCCAACAAATTGTCTGGGGCAGGTCAAGGCAGTCCCGTGGCTTAAACTTAGCAATGAGAGGGCATTCCATGACATAGTGATGCAGTGTGTGGCCCCTCGGCCTGGCACAGAGCGTGCAGCAGACACCAGGGGAGTTACTAACCTCCCAGTAGTACCTATAGCCTAGCCTAAGGCGCATTGCTACCACATCCTGAGGGGCACTGTGTCGCCCATAGGGGTAAACACAGCGCTGGGAGACACTAACATAGTGGAGGCTGCTGGCGCTGCCATTGTCACAGCAGTGTCTGAGTTGGGTAGCAATGCTATCACGTGAATAATGCCTAAGTCTATTCTTAACATAGCTAAGCGTATAGTCAGTGCCAGGGTCCACTGTGTCATCCTGAAGGGCTCGTCGAGCAAGGCAGTCTGCCTTCTCATTGAGCTGGATGCCCACATGAGAGGGCACCCAGGTGAAGTGGACCGTGGCACCTGCGGCCTCAAGGGCACGGACGGCAGTCAGGCACTTAGCTGCAAGATCACTGTCGGCAGGGGAGGAGGACACAAGTTCATGCAATGCAGCCTGGCTATCGACAAACAAGTAGACATTTTCGTGCAAAGCTGCTACAGTGTGGAGAGCCTCAAGGATGGCATACAGCTCAGCCAGGGTCGAGGACAGGTACCCCGGCAGCCGCCTGGTAACCTCAATGTCAGTGTACTGGGTGGGGGAAGCGTAATCCCGGATAAACACGCCACAGCCCGACCTGCTGCCATCTACGGAGCCATCACAGTACACATGGACAGCCCGAACAAGGGGGTACTTGGACAGTTTGACCATGAAGTGATCCTGGAGGACATGGGGAAGCCAATCACGTTTAGGGAAAGGTAGTTGTTCAACGTCTACACTGACACGATAGGGAGGC
Organism: Eriocheir sinensis; assembly: GCF_024679095.1. Taxonomy (NCBI): domain Eukaryota; kingdom Metazoa; phylum Arthropoda; class Malacostraca; order Decapoda; family Varunidae; genus Eriocheir; species Eriocheir sinensis. The sequence continues at coordinate 3,716,264 of NC_066534.1, forward strand.
CAGGCAGGTTGGGCCGGGGAGTAAACTAGGCCTAAGCACGCTTCTAACACACCCGTCTCTGCTAACATGAGATAAATTTTCCTAAGGTAGGAGGTAACAGGAGCCCTGGAGTCACGGTGCAGAGTTACCAGTGCCTGGTGAAGGGGCACTGCACCAGCACGAAGCAGGCGGCTGACGGTGCGACAAGTAATTTCCCAGATTCTGTCCACAACACGAGGCAGATTCAGTTCTGCCCTCATGACCTCAAGTTTTGCAGTTCTGGGGCACCCCAGAATGAGGCGCATGGCCTCATTTTGAATAAGTTCCAAGGGGTGAAGTTGTGCCGCACTAAACTGTACCAAAACAGGGACAGCATAATCAATGAGGGACCTGACGACAGAAAGGTAAAACATCCTGAGGACAGGGATGCCGACTCCAAGGCCCCTGTTAGCCAAAACCTTAAGAGGAGCTAACCTAGGAAGGCAGATGTTCTGAACATGGTGACGCTCTGCACAGATTTCTGGAAGCTGACAGGGGCGCCTAAGTACTTGTATGTAGGAACTCTAGCTAAAGGAGTGCCATTAATGCTGGGCAGATGAGAAACTCTCCTCCCACTGGCTTGAAATTTCGTCTTAGTTTCATTAATGACAAGGCCCATTTGTTCACACAGCGCTGACAGCTGCTCCAAAGCTAAACTGAGAAGAGCAGGACTGCTGCATTGCACAAGGATGTCATCTGCATAGATAATGACCTGAGTATTGCCCGGAAAGGGCCACCGAGCAATTTTGTCCATTAAAATGTTGAAAAGCATGGGGCTGAGGACACCCCCTTGCGGTGTGCCCAGCTCAAACACTTCCTCCGTGGAGGTAGCGCCCTGGAAGACCACTTGCGCCCTCCTACCATACAAATAGTCCCTGATCCAGCTTAAGAGTCTTCCACGGACACCCTGCAGAGTGAGTTCCTCCATTATGACATCCTTGTTGGCCCTATCAAAGGCCCCTTTTAAGTCCACAAAAGCGCGACAATTCACGTCTGGATTACTAAGGCACTTAAGAAAACAGTCACTTGTGGAACGGCCCTTCATGAACCCATGTAAGTTTGGGGAGAGCCGGTCCCCCAGCTTATAGAGAAGTCTGTTCAAGATCACCCGCTCTAACAATTTACACACACAGCTCGTCAGGGAGATAGGGCGAAAGGTGCCATCACCCTTGGGGATGGGAACGATCAATGCAGCTTTCCACGGAGGGGGGAGGCAACCTGCGGCAAACGACATGTTGAACAGGTCAAGCAGGGGGTTGTCACCTTGCACAACGAGTAAGGCATTAAGAATGTCGTAAGTCAACCCGTCGTGGCCCGGGGCTGTCGACTTGCCATGTTTGACGGCAAGAAGGAGTTCATCGTGGGTAATGGGGACACATGTGTCATCCAGAAGTGTGACGTGGTGCTGAACGAGGGCCATCCGCCGCTCCCTGTGGCGGGCAAGTTCGGCCTGGTGTTGTGCAGGGAGACCACCAAGGGAGGAGGCCCTCTGCCACTGGCGCATCAGGTCCTGGGCCCGGCCCGCAGGGTCAGGGTCACTCACCAGCCGTTTGGTCCTCCCTCTCACCCTGTTGACATGGTGCCAAACCTCCCGCAGGGAGCGGGTCTTGCGCACGCTGGCAAGGAAGGCGACCCAGTGTCGTGAGCGGGCCTCTTGTCTGAGTTCAGTGAGGTGGCGCGCCACAGCGACCATGGCATCGCGGGCAGCCCGATCGGCGGGGTCCTGCTGCCAGCGCCGCTGGTACGAGGCAAGGGTCCGCTGACAGTTGGAGACAGCCGGGTCCGAGGCGTAGGTCTGCAGGCGGCGCTTGGCGGGCCTTGGAGGGGCCCTGCCAGCTGCAACAAAACTCCCGACGGTGTCCAGCAGGCCGTGGTACAGCGAGGCGGCGTCGGTAAAGGATCCCTTCACAGTATGGTACCACGCCCCGACTTCGGCAACGAGGCGCGGCATCCGGGCAGCAGGGACAGCCAACCGCTTCCGGGACACAGCAGGGGCAGGCTGGATCGGGATGGTCGTCTCCAGGGCAAAGTGGTCACTCAGCAAACACCTGGAAATAAGGGTCTGGGCAGTAAAAGCTGGCATGTTAAAGAGAGTGACATAGTCTAACCCGCCCCCCTGAACATGTGTGGGCACATTATCCTCCGTGAGGACAGCCGTCTCGGAGGCATCAAGGAAGGCCTTCCAGCGGACACCATTGACATTATTGGTGCGGTGACTACCAAGATCTCGGTGGCGAGAGTTAAGATCCCCCATAAGAACAGTCGGCTCCTCATGAACATAATCAGGAAAGTTAGCAAGATTTAAAGCCCCCGCATGAACATACGTGTTAACAAAAAATAGGGTTTCACCCATATGGAGCAAAGAAACAGTGATATATTCAATGCCCTCATTAATACCCATGTCCTCAAAAACTATCGCCGTCCCCTGTCTGACATACGTAGCCATCCCCCGGGTACTGCCTGCTGCGCCATCTAAGACATATAAATCATACCCCCTCAGGTCCGACACCCGTGGCCCAACCTCCTGAAGAGCAACGATATCTGGCCTATGAGTGATGACATAGGAGTGAAGGTCAGTGAAGCGGGCATGTAGCCCGTTGACATTCCAAGTTAAGAGGCGGACACACTCACTGGTCAGGAGGGGGTGGTTGCCGGTCAAGGAGTGGGGTGATCCGATGATGGAGCTCAGCCACCTGCTGAGTCAGGGAAGCAAACTGCGCCAGCAGCACCTGGAGTGTGGCCTCCCACTGCAGTGGAGGATCAGCAGGTGAAGGTGAAGGACCCGTCTGGCCATGGCGAGGTTCGGCCGTTCCCTCGGCAGCTGCAGTCACCACAGCCGGTGGGGTTGCAGGGGTGTTCTGCATCTGGCCCGCAGGGGGAACCACACAGTCCCCACTATCGGCGTCCATGGCCACACCAGCAGACGGCACCGCAGGCCACGGGGCCCGGCCAGAAGCTGGAGCAGGGGCCGGGATGGAGGAGAGCTCACGCACAGGCGGGGGCGTGGAGACTCGCTGCTCCAAGGCCGCCACCCTGGAGATCGTTGCAGCCAGCGTCTCCTGCAGCTGGGTGACTGCAGCGAGGATCTGATGGAGGACAGGGGTCGACCCAGCGACAGCGGGGGAACTGGCAGCCGGCACAGGGGGGACGGTAGGCTGTGGCTGGGGTGCCGGAGCAGGAGCCTGGCGAGGCACAGGGGTGGCAGTGGGTGAGGCTGGGGCAGCAGGGGCGGACGAGCCCGGCAGGGTATTTACAAATGCCTCCTGATACTCCATTATGCGCTTATCTTTTAACATTCTTACTTTACATGCGTGTTCAATAAACACTGAAGCAGATTCAAGTTTGAAATTTTACGCTTCCTTCTGTCTCAAAAATGTACTAGAATATTTTTTTTTATATATTTTTTTTAGAACAAAGGAGACAGCTCAAGGGCACAAAAAAAGGAAACAATAATAGAAAAAAAGCCCGCTACTCGCTGCTCCTATAAAAAGAATCAAAAGAGGTGGCCGAAAGAGAGGTCAACTTCGGGAGGAGAGGTGTCCTGATACCCTCCTCTTGAAAGAGTTCAAGTCGTAGGCAGGAGGAAATACAGATGAAGGAAGATTATTCCAGAGTTTACCAACGTGAGGGATGAAAGAGTGAAGATGCTGGTTAACTCTTGCATAAGGGGTTTGGAGAGTATAGGGATGAGCATGAGTAGAAAGTCGTGTGCAGCGGGGCCTTGGGTGGGGGGGAGGCATGCAGTTAGCAAGTTCAGAAGAGCAATCAGCGTGAAAATAGCGATAGAAGATAGAAAGAGAAGCAACATCGTGACGGAATTTTAGAGGTAGAAGACTATCAGTATGAGGAGGAGAGCTGATGAGACGAAGAGCCTTAGATTCCACTCTGTCCAGGAGAGCTGTGTGAGTGGAGCCCCCCCACACGTGAGATGCATACTCCATACGAGGGCAGACAAGGTCCCTGTATATGGATAGCAACTGTGCGGGGGAGAAGAACTGGTGGAGACGATACAGAACGCCCAACCTCGAGGAAGCTGAATTAGCAAGAGAGGAGATATGTAGTTTCCAGTTGAGATTTTGAGTTAAGGATAGACCGAGGATGTTTAGTATTGAAGAAGGTGACAGCTGAGTGTTGTCGACGAATAGGGGATAGGTGTTTGTAAGATTGTATCTAGCTGATAGGTGGAGAAATTGAGTTTTTGAGGCATTGAAGGACACAAGGTTTCTTCTGCCCAATCGGAAATGATAACAAGGTCTGAAGTTAAGCGTTCTGCAGCTTCCAGTCTGGAGTCGTGTACTTCCTGTTGGGATGGCCTTCTTTTAAAAGAAGTTGAATAATGCAGAGCGGAGTCGTCGGTGTATGAGTGGACAGGACAGTTTGTTATGGAAAGAAGATCATTGATGAATAACAGGAAGAGAGTGGGTGATAGGACAGAGCCTTGTGGAACACCACTGTTGATAGGTTTTGGGGAAGAACAGTGACCGTCTACCACCGCAGAGATAGAACGGCCGGTAAGGAAACTGAAGATAATGGAACAGAGAGAGGGATAGAATCCGAAAGAGGGCAGTTTAGAAAGCAAAGCATTGTGCCAGACTCTATCGAAGGCTTTCGATATGTCTAGCGCAACTGAGAAAGTTTCACCGAAACGGCTAAGAGAGAATGACCAAGAGTCAGTTAAGAGAGCAAGAAGATCGCCAGTAGAACGCCCCTTGCAGAACCCATACTGGCGATCAGATAGAAGGTTAGAAGTGGAAAGGTGCTTTTGAATCTTCCTGTCAAGGATTGATTCAAAAGCTTTAGATAGATACTGTTGGAGATAGCTACAAGTTGTTCCTTCGTGTGCTTGTATGGTATTGTTATGCCGGACGTATTACTTGGGTTCCGTGTCGCCGTCACAAGACTCCGTGGGAGGGAGATATATATAAACACTTTGCACAACTTCTGTAGTTTAATATTCTTCCTTAGTAGTACACTTCACTCTGACTCTTCACTGACCACTAGCTTACTATGACTGGGACTGTCTCCTCTCGCCCTCTTCTCCTATATATATCCAGAACAGTACAGTCTAGAATGTTACAGTATATTTTAGATCATACAAGAACATGTAGCAAAAGTATGTGCGAGTTGGCAACACTTCCCGCCTGGCGCCTGGCCGCGCCCCGCGGGGCGTGGACGAGGCTTTGCTCCCCGCCCCCCTGCTCGCTTCTCCTGGAGCCTTCTAGAGGCCTATGGGCGCCGAGGGAAGCTTCCAGCACAACACTATCCCCCCCTCTTAATTGTGATCGTCCCGATCACACACTTAACTATATACAAACATAAGAGAATTAATCAAAAACATAATAATCGTCGTATCGCTGTGGACGCCTGCGTTGTCTCTGTCTTCTGCTCGGTGCCTCCTGCGCGTCTGTCTCCTGGTGCGCCTCGTCGTCGTCCGCTTCTTGGGGTGTCCCTGGAGCATCTGCCGAAGCCGGAAGGTTATCTCCCTCGGCTGAAAGGTCCAGAAGACCTATGTCGTCGTCGACCTCCTCTCGGTCCTGGACGTCCCTTGCGTTTTCGTCGGCTGCTGGGTGTCTGTAGTTGTTCCAGGTGTAGTTTCCCGGACCGTGGTACCTCCATAGGCGGTTGACGTGGACAACTTTCGGCTTGGTCTTTTCCGTTCTCCGGATTCGGTAAGTCACGTCGGAGAGGCGTTCTAGCACAGTGTAAGGGCCTTCCCAGGGGCTCTGTAACTTCGGAGACTGTCCTTTCTTCCTCTGCGGGTTGTAAAGCCAGACTTGGTCTCCTTCCTTGAAGTCAACGTGGCTTGCCCTCATATTGTAACCGCGCTTCATGGCCTCCCCGGAGAACTTAAAGGCACCTCGGACTTGATGGTGCACCTCTTCCAGCCGTTCCTCTAGTTGACGGGCAAAACTGGAGGCGTCCCTTGGAAGGCTTTCCCCAGGAGGCCTTCCTGTCAGTAGGTCCACCGGCAATCGCAGCTCACGTCCAAACATCAGCTTTGCCGGTGAATACCCCGTAGTTTCGTGGGCGGCAGACCATGTAGGCCATGAGAAGCACAGGCAGCTTCTGATCCCATGAAAACTGATCATTGTTGCACTGCTTGGCCAACTCCTGGCCCAACGTCCAATTAAACCTCTCCACCATTCCATCTGACTGTGGGTGCAGATGGGTGGTCCGGGTCTTCTTGATACCCAGAAGCTTGCAGCACTCAGCAAGGACTGTTGACTCAAAATTCCTTCCCTGGTCGGAATGGAGCTCGTTAGGCACACCGAAGCGACAGAAGAACTCCTCCACCAAAACCTTGGCGATGGTAGTGGCTTCCTGGTCAGGGATGGCGTAGGCTTTCGGCCACTTGGTGAAGTAATCCATTGTGACGCAGATGTACCTATTTCCGTTCGTCGTTAGAGGCAAGGGTCCTGCTATATCCACTGCCACCCGTTCCATGGGGGCTCCAACCTGGTATAGTTGCAATGGGGCACGGTGACGCTTCTTGGGGCCCTTCTTTGCACAGCACACCTCACACGCGTGACACCATTCTTCCACGTCCTTCCTCATGCCAACCCAGTAGAACCTTTGGCGCAGGCGACTCAGTGTCTTCTTTACCCCATGGTGTCCGCAGGCGATGCTGTTGTGCATTTCTTTCAAGACGCCTTCCCGGGACTTCACAGGTAGCACCGTGGACCAGTAGTGGTCAAGACCATCATGAGAGACCCAGCGTCGCTGCAACACCTCTCGTCTATCCGAAGAGTGTCCCACTGAGTCCAGTAATTCTTGGTGGTAGGCCTTTCTCTCGAGATTACTTCCCACCCAGGTCGCGTTGACGACTGACTCATCCACTCCATAATTGGTCTCAGATCTCGGTCCTCCCGCTGCCGTTTTCCCAAGTCTTCCCATGGCACCTCCGCTGTCTGTTCCACTGTAGTGCGGCGGCACATCTTCTGGACGCTTTCCTTCTGGAGGCAATGTTGACACTCAGGTAGGCAGGGGCGCCAGCTCAAGCTGTCCGCGTTACCGTGTGTTAGCCCAGATCGGTGCACAATAGTGTAGTGATGCTGCTCTAGTTTACCTATCCAGCGAGCAAGCTGGCCCTCAGGGTTTTTCAGTGATTTCAGCCATCGTAATGCAGCGTGATCCGTGCGGATGGTGAAAGTTGCACCGTACAGGTAAGCATGGAAAAAGTCAAGGCTCTTTACTACTGCCAGGAGTTCTTTCCGGGTCACGCAATAGTTTTCTCGGCTGGGGTGAGCTTCTTGCTGAAGTAGGCCACAACCCGTTCCATGTCGGCACATGCCTGGGACAGCACTCCACCAATCCCCTCATCACTGGCATCACAATCCAGTATAAAAGGCTTAGAGGGGTCTGGGTAGGTGAGTACGGGCGAGCTGATGAGGGCTTCCTTGAGCTTCTCAAAGGCAACCTGAGTTTCCGCTGTCCACTCAAACTTGCGCCCCTTCTTCATCAGGAGGTGCAGTGGTGCAGCAATCGTAGCGACGCCTTTTACAAACCTGCGGTAGTATGAGCACAACCCGAGGAAGCTCCGCAGCTCCTTCACGTTGGTGGGTGTCGACCAGTCCCTTACCGCAGCCACCTTCTCAGGATCAGTGCGTACTCCAGCCTCGCTCACGATGTGTCCCAAGTATTGGACCTCCCTTTGGAATAGGCAGCATTTCTTCGGGCTGAGCTTAAGGTGTGCAGCTCTAAACCGGGCGAAAACCTCTGATAGCCTTTCCATCTCCTGTTCGAAGGTCTGGCCAAAGACAATCACGTCGTCGAGGTAGATGAGTGCCGTCTTCCAGTGAAGTCCCTCCAGCACCCTCTCCATCAACCGCTCGAACGTGGCCGGCGCGTTGCAGAGGCCAAAGGGCATAACCTTAAACTGCCACAGGCCTTGACCGTAGGAGAAGGCTGTTTTCTCTTTGTCCTGCTAAGCCATTTTGACTTGGTGATACCTAGACTTCATATCCAGTGTTGAAAACCACTTGGAGCCCACCAAAGCGTCGAGCGTGTCATCGATCCGTGGTAGTGGGTATGAATCCTTGATGGTGAGATCGTTGAGGGCTCGGTAGTCCACGCAGCACCTGAGGGAACCGTACTTTTTCCTGACGAGCACTACAGCAGACGCCCACGGACTGCTGGACCGCTCAATTAACCCCTGTTGCCGGAGATCATCCATTACCTCATCCATCTCCTTGCGACGGGCTGGTGCCATCCTTCGAGGAGCTTGCTTCACTGGGCGGTGGCTACTTGTGTCGATGTGGTGCTCTACCAGGTCCGTACACCCCAAGTCCAGGTCTCCTGTGGAAAACACATCTGCATTCCTCAGGAGAAGCTCCCTGAGCTGTTCCACTTGGGGCTCCTCTAGACACTTGGAGCTCCTGTCAAACAGGTCGCGCAGGTAGTCGGGCAGCTCCTCCTGGGGTTTCGTCAGGGTTCTCCTGCAGACACAGGTTCTCGGTTCCTGGTCGATCTCTTGGCACAACCCCACCATGGTCCCTTGTTCTATTTTCTTTGGGCTGAAGGAGACATTGGCCACGACGACAGGCACTTCCGCTGCAGCAGGGTCTACCAAAGTACTGCCTACAATCACCCCGTTTTCTACCGGGCATCGACTTCTACTCTCTACCACACACAGGCTAGCCGGGGGGGCGCCCGTAATTTGACAGGGTAACAGCATCTCCGACCTCGGAGGAATAATGGTGGTGCGTTTGACCGTCACTGGCAGGTCTTCCTTGTTCACAGTTGTCAGTGGCACCCTCCTTCCTCCTACAGTCAGCTGCTTAGCGCGGAAGTCCAGCTCGCACCTGTGGGAGACAAGATAATCCATACCTAGGATGCAGGGGTCGTCCATGTCAGCCACGTAGACAGAGAGGAACTCTTCCTTTCCTCCGAGCTCAAACTTCACGTCCACTGGGCCTCTGAGCTCTGCGTAGTGTCCTGTGACTCCGCACAGTCGATGCGGCGTCTTAGGAAGCCGACGATGACTCACCACGTCAGGCCGCACCAATGTGCGTTCCGAGCCTGTGTCGACGACCACAGGCCACAACACTCCGTCAACCTTGCCCTCCACTTGGCAGCTCGTCATGGTGGTTCTCCTGCACACTGATATCTTCGGGGCATGTACAGGACAGACTGGTCGTTGCCCCCGTGAACCAGTCCTTCTTAGTTTCCCGAGTGGTGGTTCCTCGTTGGGGGCACATTTTTCCGACACTCATTCTTCCAGTGCCCCTTTTCTCCACAGGTCCAGCACTTGGGTCCTTCCCTGGGCTTCTTCTTAGCGCCACCTTCATATTCCTTCTTCCTCTTATAGCATTGGTTCTCCTTGTGCCCAACCTTCTCGCAGTACCAGCACGTTCCTTGGAACCTGTCTGTGTCGCTGACAGCGCCCTTTCGTGCCCTAAAGCCAGAAGTCGAGTCGTCCCTGAAGCTTGACAAGCTAGACCTAACAAAGGACTCAAACTCCATGGTACGTGCCAGAGCTTCCTGCATTGATGTTGGCTTAGCTTGGTTCACTTGTATCTTCAGCTGAGGGCTGTCCAAGGCATCGATGAATTGATCACGCAGCAAAACCGTCAGCAGGTCAGGGGTGGCACCTGGGTATGCCTTGTGCGCCATGCTCTCAAGGTCCTGAGCGAGTTCCTGAAGAGACTCGCCGCGCCTCCTGTTACGGGTTCTGAACCTAACCCTGAAGAGCTCGTTCTGGTGTTTGGTCCCATATCTTTGCTCCAGCGCCTGTGCCAGCCTGCTGTAGCTGCCCTTTGTCGCATTGTCGAGCTGAGCAAGGACCTCCAGCACCGCCCTTTTCAGGCTAGTGGCCAGCTGTACCGCGCACTCTTGGTCATCCCATCCGTTCCGAGCTGCCAACAGCTCAAACTGAGCGCGGTAAGCCTCCCAGGAGACCTTGCCATCAAACTCCTGAGGCTTCTTTCTAACAGGCGAACCCAGCAGACTCATGGGGCTGGCGAAACTTCTTGCGGGGATAAACTCAGGCGAAACAGGGCTCAAACTACCCCGGACTTGCGTAGGAGAAGCATCTTGGGTATAACTAGCCCCTGCAGGCATTGGCTGTCCGTTTCCAGCCAAGCAGTCTTCAAGGGCCTTCACTCTGTCACTTACGTCACAAACTGCCTGTTCAGTACGGTTCACCTTTCCCTGCACTTCTAATATTTCTTTGTGTGTCGTCTCCCGTACCACCTCCATCTCTTGTTGAAGATTTGTGTGTTCTTTCTCCACTTCTATCAGGCGTTGTCCCAAGTTCGTGGTCACATCAGTCATTTCTCTTCGCACTGACTCACTTCCATCTTGTACTGCTTTAAGCTGTAGCTGTAATCCTGTGAAGCGATCTTCTAGCTGTTCTTTGAGTTCTTGGAGTGTTCCTTCTTGTTGTTGCTGTGCTCTTTTTTGTTGTTGCTGTGCTCTTTCTTGTTGTTCTTTGAGTTCTTGGTGTGCTCTTTCTTGTTGTTTTTTGAGTTCTTGGTGTGCTCTTTCTTGTTGTTCTTTGAGTTTTTGGAGTGTTCTTTCTTGTTTCTCCCCCTGTAGTCTCAAGGCTTCCAAAAGTTCAGTCAACATGTCGTCCCTCTGGGCAGCTTGGGAACGAGTCTCCATGGCGAAAAACACAAATGGCTACACTCCTGACGCCAATGTTATGCCGGATACGTGTTACTTGGGTTCCGTGTCGCCGTCACACGACTCCGTGGGAGGGAGATATATATAAACACTTTGCACAACTTCTGTAGTTTAATATTCTTCCTTAGTAGTTCACTTCACTCTGACTCTTCACTGACCTCTAGCTTACTATGACTGGGACTGTCTCCTCTCTCCCTCTTCTCCTGTATATATCCAGAACAATACAGTCTAGAATGTTACAGTATATTTTAGATCATACAAGAACATGTAGCTAAAGTATGTGCGAGTTGGCAACACTTCCTGCCTGGCGCCTGGCCGCGCCCCGCGGGGCGCGGACGAGGCTTTGCTCCCCGCCCCCCTGCTCGCTTCTCCTGGAGCCTTCTAGAGGCCTATGGGCGCCGGGGGAAGCTTCCAGCACAACAGTATATTATCTATGCAAATCTTCATGTTTGCGGTTCATATAAGATGACTTGAGGGTTTATTGTATACGCAAACATTCAAATATATCACTGAAAATATAAAGTTGATCTTCACGCGATCACGAACTAACAATGCGCATGTGCCACATCTACGTTCGCGAGTGGACAGACGGAATGAAACGTGAGGCCCTGTACGCAGCTGAGCCGAACTTTGCATCCGAGGTCTCTGATTGGCCCGTGAGCCAGCGCGTCTGTGATTGGTCCGCATCCCCCCCCTCTTCCGCCTTCTCCCCTTACCCCCCACCACGTCACACATCTGGATCTGGATCTGGACAATAATGCGCAGGGCACCTGTATAGGTGCATAACACGCATATTTGTGTTGGCTGTTGGGGGGACAGGGGAGCCGATTGTGCAGGGGAGGGAAGTAAATCAAGTGTAGTTGATAGTGTTGGTGCGTTGTGGTGACAAGTGAGTGTGTATTTGTTTTCTGAATGAGTCTATTGTACCGCAGTCTAAAATCTATTGAGGGAGGCTGTTCCAGTCACGTATGGTGCGGGGAAAGTATGAGTGCTTGTATGCGTCAGTGTTAGTGTGATATGTTTGGTATTTATAGATGTGTGTGTTATGAGTAGCCTACGTTGACTGTTTGCGTTGTGTAGGTATGTTTGTGGGTCAATGTCAATGCGAGTGTTTGTGATCTTGTACACAAGTGTAAGTCTGTGTGTTTGTCTGCGTATGTGAAGAGGTTCCATGTTTATCTGTTGTTTGATCCATGTTGTGATTCCAGGCATTCGAGTAATTGTTTGTAATGAACCTTGCCGCCTTGGTGTTGATTTGTTCTAACCTGTCAGTGTTTCTGTGTGTTTGAGGATCCCACACCGTGGAGCAGTATTCCAGTGTTGGTCTCACAAGTGTGTCATAAGCTATGTGTTTAATGTTAGGTGTGCAGTTATGTAAATTCCTCCTCAGGAACCCCAGTGTTCTGTTGGCTGTGGCACTGATATGGTCTATGTGAGTGTTGAATTTCAAGTTAGTTGAGAGATGGATACCAAGGTACTTGTGTGTGTGAACTGATTCTAAATCTGAATTGTGGAGTGTAAGTGTGATGGATGAGGTTGTGCGCTCTGGTGAATCTTATATAGTTTGCATTTGTCTGGTCGGAAGTGCATCTGCCAGGTGCGTTCCCACCGCTCGAGGGCGTCCAAGTCGTTTTGTAGTAGTCTGCAGTCGTCACTTGTATTTCCTGCTCTAAACAGTAAACTATCGTCGGCAAATAGTCTAGTAGAAGAGTTAGGCGTTGACAGTGGAAGATCGTTAATGTACAGGAGGAAAAGAAGGGGGCCTAGAACGGTGCCTTGTGGGACACCCAGGGGCGTCATTGGGGGGTCTTGGGGGGGGCAGTTGCCCCCAAGACTCAAGTTGCCCCCCCCAAGCCTCAGTTGCCCCCTACCAGCGAAGCCTCAAGAAGTAACAGCAGCTGGATTTAGTTTATATATATATATATATATATATATATATATATATATATATATATATATATATATATATATATATATATATATATATATATATATATATATATATATATATATATATATATATATATATATATATATATATATATATATATATTGTTACGAATGTGCTGTATGTGAATGATTGTATGTGTAATGTGAGGAAATTGTAGCATGAGGCAATGTTAGCTCAGCATGGTGCAACTCTACTTGTTGGGACAAGAGAGACAGAGGGGAGCCCGGGGCCACCGGCCGCCAGGCAGGAAGTGCTGAGTCGAGCAGTTGGGAGCAAGGGTGGCTGAGGAGTTGTAGTGGAGAAGACGCGTGTCTGGGCTTAGAGAGTGTTGAGCTGCTCCGCTCGCGAGCTGTGTGCATCCGTGTGTGCGTGACTGCCGTGCCCCTGTACTGTGCCTGATTAACTGTTCTGTGCCCTTGAAAGTTGCTGTACTCTGTGAGGAACCTGTCATTAAACTAGAACTTAGTGTTCAACGTGTATCCTTTGTGCCCTGCCCCGTTCCTGCTCCCCTCGGTGTTCTGTGTGGGCCGCTGTGAGTGACTGGTGCCCGTGTGGCTGTTCTGGTGGGGATCACGCCGCCTGCCTGCCCGTGGATGGTTGTGGTAGGGGGTGGCGTAACACTTGGTGTCAAAGGAGTGGGATAAGTGAACAGTGAAACGCGCCGAGTGTCATGGCGTCCCCCAGTGATCGCCGTGAGGGTGAGGAGACGGGCAAGGCCGAGGCTGACGTGGGTGAGGTGAAGCCGGGCCAGATGGACTTGTTCGCTGCCATGTTGGCCAGTCTGAGGCAGGAATTGGATCAGAGAACAGAGAGGGCAGAACAGAGGGCAGACGAGAGGGCACGCCATCTTGCCGAGGTCCTCCAGAGCAGTCTCTCGTCCCTGAAGGCGGAAACCCAGCAGTACACTGACAAGGCCTGCGACAGCGTTAAGAGTGAACTGCTGGGAGAGGTGCAGACTCTGAAAGGCGAGGTCCAGGGCCTGAGGGAGGAGGTGGAGGCGGAGAGGCAGCGGCGAGAGTTGGCAACGTCACGCGGGGAGGAAGAAGAAGCGTCACGTGTGCTGGCGGCGGGTGCACGGGTGGCGGACTGGCGGGGCTCCGCGTGGGGCCCCTGGCAAGGGCCCCTGAAGCCTGGTGGCGTCGTGGCGGAGCCGGTGGAGGCTGCAGGAGGCTGGGGAGCCGTCGGAGTCGCTCCCTTGGGTCCAGCTGGTGCTGGAGTCGGACCCATTAACCCTGCCTCGTTGCCTCTCTCACCGCCTCCCTCTCCGCCATGCCGGCCGGCTTGCAGCCCACGTGGTCCGCCCGCTCCTCTCTGCGGCCCCTCGGCCTCCCCGCGCTCAGGGAGGCTTAAGCCAGCGGGGCACGACGGGAAGTTGGCGTGGAAGGCCCAGTTCAAGATGCCAGCTGCTGCCCAGGGCTGGGGCGAGGATGAGAAGGCGCTGCTGCTGACGACAGCGCTACGGGGCTCAGTGGACGGGCCCGGCCGCTTGGTGGGGAGCGCCGAGAGGACCTTGGGGCGGCCTGACATGCCGGCCGCTACACGACTCCAGGACGCTCCACAGAGGCTGTGTGGCGTCACGGGGCACTGCGTGCAGTCTGAGGGCCCAGTGGAGGCTCGTATCGGCGTAGGCAGCGCTGTGGAGCGCCGGCCGATGGACGTCGCCGATCGAGACGAGCCGTGCGTGCTGGGCCTCGACTACCTGCCGCAGGGCGAGGCCTGTGCCGACCTTGGACGGGAGCTGGAGAGGCTGCGCGGACAGGCGCCTTTGCTCCCGAAGGTCGGCTGTGCAGAGGTAGTCGCGGCGGAGCGACTGCGCCTTGCCCCGGGGACGGAGACCAGGGTCCTGTGTTGCCGGTCGGACGCGATGCCGGCGGGAGGCACGGTGGAGTCCACGGAGGGCCTGCAGCTGCCTGATGGTGTGGCAGCCGGACGGAGTCTCGAAGGAGCGGGGGAGGAGTCAGTCACGGTGCTGGTGGCTAACTCCTCCGACGAGGCTCGGAAAGTACCCGCTGGTGCCAAGCTGGGCACCTGTGAAGAGGTGGAGCAACAAGAGGAGGCGTCGGGGAGTGCGGAGTCGGCCGCTGTGAGGCCGCTGCCCGACTTCCTGGAGGATTCGGCGCACCGGAGCGCCGCTCACCTGACGGAGGCGCAGACGAAGGTGCGCCACACCCTGGTTCGGTGCGCGGACGTGTTCAGCAGGGGTGACTTGGATCTGGGCCGCACGGGGTTGGTGAAGTACAACATCAGCACGGGAAATGGTGCGCCCACCAGGAGCCCGCCCCGACGTGTCGTGCCGGCCAGGCGGGAGGAATTGCAGCGCGCCGTCAACGAGCTGGCGGCGCAGGGGGTGATGGAGCGGACAGACTGTCCGTGGCCCTCAGCAGTCGTCCTGGATATGAAGAAGGACGGCACGCAGCGCTTCTGTGAGGACTGCCGGGCGCTGAGGGACAAGACTGGCGAGGACTCTCACCCCCTGCCGTGGACCGACGACGCGCTGACGAGGGCCTTGGAGTTCGGGGCATTGACGACAATCAGCGGCCTAGCGGCGGCCGCCCCGCCCTGCCATGACCTCCGGGGCCGGATGGCGAAGGTGAAGATGAAGGCAGCGTCGATGAAGGCGAGCCCGGAGGGTCTCCGTGGCTCGTGCGGGGGCTGTGGCAAGAGGGGGCATAGGTGCAGTCGGTGCCTGGGGGAGCGAAGGACGCGTTCCCTCGACCGGCTGAGCCCCGACGCCCTCCAGCCTCGCTGCAAGGACTGTGGCCGGTCTGGCCACCGCTCGAGCGCCTGCCCCAGGCCCAGGGACGCGGCGCGGGCGGGAAGCGCGGACGGGCTGGAGAAGGGAGCCGACTTCCAGCCGTCTCCCGCCCTCGGGCCCCGCCTTGAGTAAGCTGCCGCCGCCCGACCAGCGTGTTGCCAGTGGGAGGCTTAGCGGTTGTAGCCACGACGCGTGACAGTGGACACCGGGGGCTGAGGAGTGCTCGGCGCGGCCTGACCCGGGGTAGTGTGTGCTGCTGGAGGGGCCAGTGGAGGCTCGTATCGGTGTAGGCAGCGCTGTGGAGCGCCGGCCGATGGACGTCGCCGATCGAGACGAGCCGTGCTTGCTGGGCCTCGACTACCTGACGCAGGCCAGTAAGGCTCGTGGTGGCCTCGGACGGGAGCTGGAGAGGGTGACCGGAATGGTGCCCTTTGCTTCCAGGAGGTTTTCGAGCATGGCTGCGTGGGGAGGTAGTCACGGCTGAGCGAGGGCACCTTGCCCCGAGGGTGGAGGCCAGGAGCCGGTGTCGACTGTCCCGAGCGTCACATGGAGTGGATGGCGTGGAAGAGCCCACTGAGGACTGACGGCTGGTCGACGGCGTGGCTGACAGGCGGAGCCCTTGGGGGCGCGAGAAGAGACTGTGGAGGACAGACTGATTTATGTGTATTGCATGTATTTTTCTGTGTTCAGTGTTCGGCCGGGAGCTCAGGCTACCGGTGGATTTGGCCACGGGGCGGCCTCCCGACGTGAGCTTGCCCACCGTCACCTCTGGCTTAGCAGCGGCACTGCAGGAAAGCCTGGCTGAGGTGCACCGACGCGTACGGGGCAAGCTCAAGGTGGCAGGCCAGGCCATGAAGGAGACACACGACCAGCGCAAGAGGGACGTGAGCCCCAGCAGCAGCGAAGGGGACGTGTCAGAGGTCGACCACGGGGCGAACGAGAACATGGGCGGTGCGGGCGAAGCGGCAGATGTCAGTGACGACCCTGAGCAAGGACTTGGGGCCGATGACGCCGCTCTGGGTGCCACCGCCTGCCTGCCGCCGCCCGCATCCCAGCGGCGCCCTCGGCGAGAGAGGCGTCGGCCGGGATGGTTAAGAGACTTTAGTGATGTCCCAGGGGACTGATTAGTTTGATTAATTTCATGTTTTGTTTGTTGAATGTTGGGGCAGCCGGGTCGACTGCCTTCTGAAGGGGGAGATAGTGTTACGAATGTGCTGTATGTGAATGATTGTATGTGTAATGTGATGAAATTGTAGCATGATGCAATGTTAGCTCAGCATGGTGCAACTCTACTTGTTGGGACAAGAGAGACAGAGGGGCCAGGGGCCGGGCCGCCGGGCAGGAAGTGCTGAGTCGAGCAGTGGGGGAGCAAGGGTGGCTGAGGAGTTGTAGTGGAGAAGACGCGTGTCTGGGCTTGAGAGAGTGTTGAGCTGCTCCGCTCGCGAGCTGTGTGCATCCGTGTGTGCGTGACTGCCGTGCCCCTGTACTGTGCCTGATTAACTGTTCTGTGCCCTTGAAAGTTGCTGTACTCTGTGAGGAACCTGTCATTAAACTAGAACTTAGTGTTCAACGTGTATCCTTTGTGCCCTGCCCCGTTCCTGCTCCCCTCGGTGTTCTGTGTGGGCCGCTGTGAGTGACTGGTGCCCGTGTGGCTGTTCTGGTGGGGATCACGCCGCCTGCCTGCCCGTGGATGGTTGTGGTAGGGGGTGGCGTAACAATATATATATATATATATATATATATATATATATATATATATATATATATATATATATATATATATATATATATATAGCTTCATCAGCAAAGAGCTGATGAAGCTCTTTGCTCACCAAACTGTCTCTGCCCCCCCCAAGAAAAATCTGAAATGATGCCCCTGGGGACACCTGAAGAAACAGGGACAGTGTCAGATGAAGATCCGTCAAGAAGAACACGTTGAGTCCTGTTAGTAAGAAATGCAGTGATCCAGTGAAGAATAGGTCCTGAAATACCGTAGTATTTCAATTTTAATGTCAGTCTTTTGTGCGGGACTTTGTCGAAGGCTTTGGTAAAATCTAAAACAATAGTATTAACTTGTTTAATGTCACGTCGGTCAAGTAGCCTCGTAATGTCGGGATATGTAGTAATGAGTTGCGATTCACATGAGCGTTTAGGTCGAAAGCCGTGTTATGAGTCAGTAAGGATGTTGTTTGTGTCAAGGTAATTCATTATGTGTTTGTGTATTATGTGTTCGAAAATTTTACATGGAATCGATGTTAGTGAGATGGGGCGATAATTGGCTGGGTCAGTCCGGTCACCTGTCTTAAATAAACGATTAATGTTTGCCAAAAGCCAGTCAGAGGGTAATGAGGTGGATGATAGTGATTGGGTGAATATGGCCTGAAGGATGGGGGCAAGGATGGGGCCAAAGGTTTTAAGGATGAAGGCGGGAATGTTGTCGGGGCCAGTGGATTTAGTTGTGTCAAGTCCTTCCAGTAATTTCTGTATTCCGTTAGTTGTGATGTCAAGGAGGGCTATGGGGGGGAAGGGGCTGTGTGGCATGTTTGGTGTCAGGTTGTTTTCTTGTGTGTATACCGATTGGAATTGTGTGTTGAGTATTTGTGCTTTGTGTTGTGGGCTGGTTACTAATGTGTTAGTGTTCTACACATAAACACATAAACAAACCCTTTCAAGCACTGTGCGCCTGTGAAGCCCTCACACCCAAGAAGTAGGACATCACCAGGGCTCAGTCATGCACCTCACCTGCACCTTCCTCAAGAAGACAGGGCAGCTGATGCACCTGTGAAGCCCTCACAGGACCACACCAGGGCTCAGTCATCCACCTCACCTGTGCCTTCCTCAAGAAGACAGGGCAGCTGACGTGCCTGTGAAGCTCTCACAGGACCACACCAGGGCTCAGTCATCCACATCACCTGCACCTTGCTCAAGAAGACGGGGGTCATGGGGCAGCTGATGCACCTGTGAAGCCCTCACAGGACAATACCAGGGCTCAGTCATCCACCTCACCTGTACCAGGGCAGCTGATGTGCCTGTGAAGCCCTTACAGGACCACATCAGGGCTCAGTCATCCGCCTCACCTGTGCCTTCTTCAAGAAGATGGGGAAGCTGACGTGCCTGTGAAGCCCTCACAGGACAACACCAGGGCGCAGTCATCCATCTCACCTGCACCTTAATTCCTCAAGAAGACGAGGCTGTTCAGCCCAGAGACCACTGATGACAGAAGTGGTATGCCAACACTACCTGAGGGAATTCCTGGGCCCTCCAGCAATATACCAGAAGGTGAGGCAGCCTCGACAAGACCGTCTACCTGCTATTCGGATAGCACCAAGGAAGCAGCAAAAGGCAGAACCAGACAGTGGCAGGATCTGCAAGTGAGGCTAACACCAGCCTCACACAATGCTCAGATTTACATAGATTTACATGGAAAATCAGACCACACAGACCCCATGGTCCAGACTAGGTGGTCTGTCCTTAAACCTAAGTGATTTTACATTAATCAGATGGCTCCAAAATGTTGTTTTTCTACTCTAGTTAATATTAAGTTCAAGGAAGTGACGGTTGAGCTTGTTTTTAAAGGAGTCAATCGTGTTACACTGGACCACTGATGGTGGGAGCTTATTTCATTCTCGCACTACAACGTTGGTGAAGAAAAATTTGGTGCAGTCTGAATTTACTTGTCTACATTTGAGTTTTGTGCCATTGTTCCTCATTCGCAAAGTGTCATCGATCATAAACAATTTTGTTCTGTCTACATTCGTGAAACCATTAAGTATTTTAAAACATTCGATCAGTTTTCCTCGGAGGCGACGTTTCTCAAGAGAGAACATGTTAAGGGTGGAAAGCCTTTCTACGTAGGATTTGTTGCGCAAGGAAGGGATCATTTTTGTTGCTCGACGCTGAACACCTTCTAGTTTAGCAATGTCCTTTGCATGGTGGGGAGACCAAAACTGTACCGCATATTCCAAGTGGGGTCTGACTAAACTATTGTAGAGTGGAAGTATTACATCTTTATTCTTGAATAAAAAGTTTCTTTTAATGAAGCCCAACATTCTGTTCGCTTTATTTGCTGCATCGATGCATTGATGTGAGATGAGGGCATTGACGCTGCGAAATGCTGAGGCAGTTGAAGGCGTGCTAAATTTCATGAGAGAAAAGGAACAGACTCTGAAAGATTTTAGAGAAAGACAGCTGCAGAACCAACAAGCATTGCTCAGAGAAATGTGTCGTTATAACCACATCATGGAGGGCAAGAAGGCAAAGAGGCATCGAGAAAGTGATAGTGAATAAAGTCCTAATGGTTTAACAAATTTGTTTTTACATACCTTTCGTATATTTTTCATTCATGTACTAGTATCTATTTAATTCTGGTTAAAGGTTGAAGGAGACCAACAGTGAATGAGACAATTATTTTATTTATAATGTACTCAGTACTACTCACATACTAGTAAAAAAATACACTTTCTTTGGACACTGACTCCTTGCTACCATGAAAGGCATGAATTAAAGAAAATATTAATTGTAAACTATCAACATATTCACTAGAAGTATGTATAATATAAAAGTCAGCATATACCCTTATTAATGTTTCTTATTTTTAATTTGTTACTTTTAAGACAACCCAGGCTTCTCTTTGTTTACCCTCTATAGTATTTCCATTTGAAACTGGCCGGTGGGGTGTTGGCCACTGCAGGATCAGCCCTGCCCCACACCTTCAACACCTCTGGCTTCCCCTCATATGTCAGCTATTTACTACCTTTAAATGAATTTAATTAAGGTAACTGCATAGGAACGGGTCAACACGTAGAAAGAATGGTTCAATTTTCATGACCCTATAGTACTAAGTTGAGACTATCATAAAAAGGCTTCAGGCATAGAATGTAATTACTCTGAGAAGCATTAAAACCAGTCAACATGTCTTTCAGGTGTCCGCTAATGATTGACATGATTTTCTCCTCTACTCTCTCTCCCTTCACTCTTCCAATGTAGAAGAGAATAAGTGCAAGTATTAAGCCACGAAGTTGTTACCCAAGTTGTGGAATGAGCAAAGGCTAGTGATCCTCTCCTGTGTATGGAATTAAGACAGCATGGAGCATAAAGATCTGTTTTGCAGCAGCATTTGAATTGACAGATTAGTCAACTTGTATAGAGTCTGATGGAGATGCATTAGGTGAGTCCATGGTGTTTACTTCTTGAAAGTAATCAGGAAATTTTAAAGCTACATTGTGTAGGATGCAGCATGCAACAATGATAGGTGTAGCCTTTTCAAGGTTGACCTGACCCAAGTAGCGTTCCTCATCAGTAGTACTGTCAATGCCAGTTTTGTCAAGGTTTTCTTAGAAGGAGTAAAAAGTTGTATGGGCCGAGTGCAAGCATGAGTATGAGAGTGATGACGATCCATTTTTCAGAAATGCTTGGGATGCAACATTGAGTTTGGAGATACCTGTCAAGTACTTAAACTGCAGCTGGCACACAGACAGAGCTTTTAGAAAGACTATTGTCTCCAAAATCAAAGCACCATTCAAGGAAAAACTAGCAGTACATCAAGTGTTAAAAGTCTTCATAGATGAAACAAAGGAGGGTGAATTTCGCAAAAAATGTACAGGCTTTCTCAGGTATATGTCAGATGCTGGTTTTGACACATTTCATGATTATTTTATAGAAAATTATCTAAGTGACAAGAGGATTCAGTTATGACCACAATGCTTTTGCAGTGGTGGAACTCTCAACACAAATAACCACCGAGAGAGTATGCATAAACTTTTGAAATATGTATTTAAATCACAAAAAGTTAAAAAGCTTAGATTACATATTGTTAGCTCAAACAGACTGGTGAAGGAAAAACTTTTCAAGAGAATGGTTGACTTGAAGAACCAAACCGGAGAACATTTCAGTGACAGAAAAGGTATGCATCTAGAAGTCACTCCAGATGATCATGGTCTTTTTTCTATGTGCTCTGACACTTCTAATAGCAAACAGTATCAGGTAGAGGTGCATAATCTCACTTGTGTTATGTGTTGAGATAGATGTCCATATTGCCATGTGTGATGACAATGCTGGAGGTAGAAAGAATGTATGTAAGCATATTCATGCAGTTGTAGAATTTTTGAGAAGCAAATCCCAAACAACTGAACCTAAATCTCCAAGGGAAAAAACTGAAAGAATCCATGAGATTGTGAGTACTGAGAATATCATTGAATCACAAATAACAGAATATAAGCAGAAATTGATGAACAGAATGTCTCAACTTGTCCCTAAGCTTCAAAAAGTAAAAGATCTCCAAGTTTTGAACAAGGTGGACAGCCAGTTATTTAAAATATGTATGGTATATTGGATGCTGGCAAAAGATGTAGGTACAAATAACAATAAGTTGTATGTGTATATTTCTTCTCTTTTGGAACCAGGCATTAAAAAGTGTGTTAAACAAGACCGGTTATATTCTACAAAAAAGAGAAAGCATGAAGACCAAGGTACAAGTTTGTAAAAGCCTAACTTAAGAGCAAGCCTGGAGATTGGGGAAAGTCTGGCAAATTCTCAGACTGGTATAAATATTCCAGTACTGTCACAGGGTGGGGTTGACTTTGAGCATATATAGTTACTGCATATGAGGGAGTAAAATTGGGTTGAGTGAGTTGTGACTGATAATGACAAAAAAGTTTATTTTGTTAACTGTTTGAAATCTTAATGTTTTAGTGCAAGAAGAATTAGCCTTTATGGGGAGTGTCCGCCACTTCTTTAGTTATTAGCTTATGATCCTGATTATGAGAGTGAAATGTATAAAACAAGGCAGGTAGACTAGCCTTAGGAGCCAATAAGTATGTGGAAGTGGAAGCAATTATGAGGGATATGGGATGGAGCTTCTTCAGGGAGAGGATAGCCAAGGCAGGGTTAAGGTACAGAGTCAGGCTACAGAGAATGGATGAAAGACTCCATCAAAGTGGAAATGTGGGCAAGAGCACTGGGAATGTTTGAGAGAGGTGTTCAGAGGGATGAAGGTGTGCAACAAATAAACAGGCATGTGAAATTGCAAGAGAGGAAAGGAAGAATGTAAAAGAAGAATGACAGGGAAAAGCTAACCTTAATTGGAATGATGCAGGGATCGAGAAGGACCAGCCAAGGTATGTTAGTTTCTATGATGGTAGCTATGGAAGGACTGCTGTGTAGAGCTTGGACCACCAAGTCCTTAGAGGTGAACAGTAGGGTGTACAGATGGAAAAATGGTGGAAGCAAGCTGTGCATGATGTGTGAGAGGCGTGGATGAAACTGTGGAACACTTGCTGCTGGAATGTGTGGGGTAGGACCAGGCAAGACTAGATCGAGGTATTAAGAATTGTGGTGGAAGAAATAGGAGTGGAGGAATGGAGTGAGATGAGAGAAAGTAGTACTGACAGGCAAATGGGACTGAGTGAGGGGAAGGTGTGGCTGAGAATGTGAAAGAATTCTTAGGGACTGCCTGGAGGATGCGAATGAGAGGCAGGTTTTTTGGGGGGGCAATATGAGTGCGACACTGAATGAGGTGAGAAAGTGAAGCAACAAAGTCTCCCCCTTTTTTTTATTTTTTCTATTCTCGGCAGAATTGCACGGGAGAACGCTGATCTAAAGGCTACAGCCACTACACTGTCAGTGGACCACTGGGTGACTCTGGACTTCAAGTTCAAGAGGGAGGACGAAGCGACGGACCAATTACAGACGCGCTGGCTCACGGGTCAATCAGAGACCTCGGATGCAAAGTTGGGCTCAGCTGCGAGCAGGGCCTCCCGAATGAAATGGACTATACCCCGTGTTATCTACGCCGCCTGCCTGCCTGGAGGTGTGCGTTTCAGCCTGGTGTTAGAGGGCTGAGTGTGGTGTAATATTATTTTGAAAGAAAAAGTCCAAGAGCAAACCAAAACTGCCAGGTCCAGTCTTATGATTACAACATAGCCCTTGGAGCCCAGCGGACCTCATTAGTCACTCTCCCCGGTGTAGTGTGCCCAGGTTTCCACTCTGTGCTGGAATTCTCGCATCAACTGCACATGCGCTGTCCAAGGGGGAGGCAGTGGCTGAGTGGTTAGCATGTGGGCCCTGCATTCACCGCGTCCTGTACGATGTGGGTTCGAATTCGCCGCTACCACCTAGAATTTTTCAGTCACCTAAGACTACCTACATGCTGTAATGAAGACCACCTATCAACCCGGACCCTAGAAGAACTGTCCAAATGAATCAAGAATGAGCCCCAGGGGTGCAACATGACTCGTAGGGTTGCCACCTTGAGATCAGAAAAATAAGGAACATCTCGCTCTCCAATACGGAATGAATCTGTATTTTAAAGGAGAGGTGGCAAGCCTAAAATTTCTGTAGCCTGCCCTGCCTTGACAGCTGTTGCCTGCTGCTTGTGGAGGCAGGAGGAAGGGGGTTCATGTACTGTACATGTATTTCAGGACGACCCTTGACAAACACATACTTTTACAGCCTGATTTTTTAGATTAACCGAAAAAGGCCATCACTAAGGCCGCGTTTACACCAAGCGAGTCGTGTCGAGTCGAGTCACGTCAAGTCATTTTAGGCGATTCATATTGACGCAATTCCGTTTACACCGACTGCATCAACATGAGTCAAGTCAGTACTCAATCACCCATTTGATTTCATGGAGAATGGATGCATGTTTTCTTTTTTTTTTCTTTTTTTATTAATTTATCTTATTTATTTTGTTTTCCATTGGTCTTTTACTCTTTTTCTTTTATTTTCTATTGGCATTTTTCAAATCCTTTTCTTTTTCTTTTCTTTTTAGTTCTTTTCTTGCTGTTGTTTTTCTTCTGTTTTCTTTTTTTTATCTTTTTTTTTTATCATACTTAAGTTGGTGTTCGTGAGCCGCTTTCCTCCCAGAAGGGATCAGCGTGTTATGATTTACTTCATGTTTTTGGTGACGTGTATAATTTCTTGGTGTATGCTTGAGTATGATTAAACGTAACGGATGCTATATGAAAGGTGTACATTGTTATTTACAAATATTGAAAATATACATATTAAGTATATGAATATACCCACTCCCCCTTGTCCCTTGTCCTACTAACATAGCTTTGTGATAGGCCCCAGTCTTAACACTGTGTGCATTGTATGTACATATGTATGAATGGTTGAGTGAGTGGTGTGCATGCTTCAGGATGATACGTAAAACTGAAAACTTATTTCCATAAAGCAGCAAAGACATCACGATCCCGGTGGTTAGGGTCACTGGAATCATATATAGCTGGGGGCTCTTGAACTAAGTTGATTAGGAGTTCCACCAGCATGCTTGAACACACCACGGCAGACTTGCTGTGACTGACATCAAAAATAGGTCCAGCCCTATATGTGACTCGACGTGACGCGACGCGATGCGGCGCAACGTGACGTGACACGACACATCCGGTGTAAATGGTTTATTTCAAAAACCCATATAAGTCAGTGTTATAACTGGGGTGGCGATTCATGATACGTCATGATGCAACGCGATGCGACTCACTTGGTGTAAACGCAGCCTAAAGCTTTAAAATGCTGAATTTTATCTCCTTTGCCCATTCAGACAGACAAATACGGAACAAATGCCGTTTCGTATTGGTTCAAAATGGAACGCACCATTTCATTCTCCAATATGAAATGGTTCCGTATTTTAACCCTTTCAATACGATGACGCCTACGTAGGCGTCATATTTCTATTCTGTTTCTTCTTCTATTGAGTTGTCCCGTACTTTGTGTTGGTTACTAAGTAAAGACGCCGTATGCTGTCCTTGAAATCCTATTGCTCCTCCCACCATCCTTGTTCCCACCAATCACAAAAAAATAGCTACAGTATGCACCGCCTTCTTCCCGCCTTGTGTCTAAAATTAGGAAGTCTCTCTCTCTCTCTCTCTCTCTCTCTCTCTCTCTCTCTCTCTCTCTCTCTCTCTCTCTCTCTCTCAGACACCGAGGTGCCGACACCATCACGTCTCGCCAACGTTGCCAGATTGCCGTATTCAGCCTCCTATTTTTGCTGATTTCAGACCCAAAAACTGCCTCCTCGACCCCAATAACTGCCTATATAAATAGGTATCGATAAAATAATTAATTATTGGTGTCTTTTGACAATTGCTATGGCTCAGAAATAGGTAAATACGAGGCTCTGAGTACGATAATCCGGCAACTGTGCGTCTCGCCCACCTCTCTCTCTCTCTCTCTCTCTCTCTCTCTCTCTCTCTCTCTCTCTCTCTCTCTCTCTCTCTCAGACACCAAGATGCCAACACCACCACTCCTTGCCTATCTCTCTCTCTCTCTCTCTCTCTCTCTCTCTCTCTCTCTCTCTCTCACACACACACGTACACACATACATTGTCTGTGATGACAAAGGAGTATCTGGCAGCTCTCTGACTGATAATAACAGAGTTGTATTTGCTGATAATTTCTCGACATTCTTCCTCCTCTACACAATCATCTGCTTTCTCTATTTCTTTCCCCCTTGCCCCTTTCTCCCCTTTCTTTATTTCGCTTTTTTTTTTATTTCGCGTTGACACAATTTATATTATGCATAGCAGGTATATGTTGACTCGTCGTATGTGCTGCTTTGCAAATACGGGATACATGTAATGAGGGCTTTTAGCAGCATAATATACGGAGGCGACAAGCAGATACATGCCGGCTCAGGTTTCCCGCATGCGGCCGTGCATGCCGTATATCAGCCAGGCGGGCTTTTTGAACATCCGGCGCGAAAGGGTTAAGGGACGGGTGGTCACCCTAAGCATGAGCCAAGAATAGATGGCACCACTTTAAACACATGACTGGGTTGGGCCAACCACCAGGCCCCTAAAGAAAGCCTATCAGTGCTATAGGCCGTAGAAAAAAAAAAAAAAAAAAAAGCTAACTACGCCCACATAAACACGTGGATCGGCTGAGTGACAAACACACACATGTATGTGTGTTTACCTAGTTGTAGTATATAGGGTCTGAGTTAAGCTCGTGCTCTCCTGCTTCCATATCTATATTTGTCCATGTGTCTACATTCTGCCTCCACCAGTTCTTCTATTTCATTCCAAGTGTAGTCTATATATTTCTATGGGGAAATTGTACTTTTTTTTTGGGGGGGGGACTGTGACACGAGCAACGAGGGCATTGGGACGGTGCTCTCTCAGGAAAAAGACTGTTAGGAGTATGTGGTAGCCTTCTACAGCCAAAAATTTAGTTCACATGAGAGGAACTATTGCATCACAAGGAAGGAACTGCTAGCTGTTGTGAAGTTTGCATCACTTCATGGAACTAGCCAAGCACCACTCTACTTCTGCATCTGCTACCACCACCTTGTTCCTGCCAACACCGCTTGGTCCTGCCACCCCCATTTGTTCCTGCTACCCAAAGCTGGTGTCACACTGGGCCTTTTTCCTCCAACAGCGTTGGCGGTACGGGAAACCAGCAACTCTAATTTTTCCGGGTCTGCATCACACATGACCAAGGTCAGCTACCCGTATTATCCACAACGTAAACAAAGCAGTCACCCTGTATCAACATGGCACCATCTGCTAATGTAAGGGGTGTTGCGGCTTGTGCTGCCGTTGCCCAAGTTATAAACTTACTGCTGCAATTAAATGGAAGGAAGAAGCGATTGTGGGCACGATCAAGGCTTCAAAGACAGGAGAACAAGGGTGCTTACTAGTAGGAGGAGGTAGGAAGACACCTACCGAACGGGCATGAGCTACTCCTGGTGAGGATATATGGGAAGTGAGGAGGGTGCTGAAGCCCTTCAAAGACCCTTCCCATGTCCTCACTAACCGTTTCCCTTTTGTCTCATCAACACCAGAGAGCAGTTCAGCATGCTCTCAAAAGACAGTTCCTCTCTCTTTCTACACCACACTACATTCACACAACACACACCTTTTCCCAAAATTCAAAATTCAATATGGCGAAAAACAGCACTGCCTCGGAGTCCCCGCCTGGGGGGGGGGACCATAAATTCCCACAGGGAGAACTCCCCTTCTGGCTGCCGACTTGAAAGGTGTCCTGATAACTCCTCGAACCTCCTCTTTATCAATTTTTGCAACATTCGCGGTCTTCGTTCTAATTTTCATTCTGTGGAACACCATCTCTCCTTCTCTAAACCTCATTTTCTCTTCCTCACCGAAACACAGGTTTCTGAGGCTACTGACAGCAACATCTACTCTGTTCCCCCCTACTATCTCTATCCTAAATTTCAATCCAAAGCTGGATGTTGCGCCTACGTGCGCAACGACATCACTTGCTCTCATGCCTACGACATAGACTCTTCTGAATTTTCCACCATCTAGCTAAGACTTCATTGTTATTCTATTACTAAATACATCTGTGCTGTTTATCTCTCACCTAACTCTACTAACTATGTAAAATTCTTTGACTATTTGAATTCTAAAGTGGAGCACATCTTGACTCACTCTCCCTTCGCTGAAATCTCCATCTTGGGAGATTTCAGTGTTCACCACCAGCTTTGGCTTTCATCCTCTTTCACTGACCAGCCTGGTGAACAAGCCTACAACTTTGCTCTCCTCAACGACCTAGAGTAGTTGGTTCAGCACCCTACACGTATTCCCGACCGTCTTGGAGACAGGCCCAACATTCTAGATCTCTTCCTTACCTCTAATCCTTCTGCTTACTCTGTCAAACTGTTCTCTCCATTGGGCTCCTCCAATTATAACCTTATTTCTGTTTCCTGTCCTATCGCTCCTGTACATTCTCTGGACCCACCGAAGTGGCGATGCTTCTGGCATTTTGCTTCAGCTCGGTGGGACGATCTGAGGATGTACTTTTCCGATTTCCCATGGAATGATTACTGCTTCCAGGAGAGAGACCCTTCTGTGTGTGCCCAGCACATCTCAGAAGTGACTGTCTCTGGAATGGAGGCCTACATTCCACTTTCTTTCTCTACTCCTCATGCTAAAAAGCCTTGGTTTAATCATGCTTGTTCTCGTGCTATTAAAGATAGAGAGGCAGCTCACAAAAGGTTCCAGAGCCTTCGAACTCCCGCTAACCATGACCTTTACATTTCAGCCCGGAATCGTGCCAAATCTATTCTCTGACTTACCAAAACTTCTTTTATCAATAGAAAATGTCAACACCTTGCTTCTTCTAATTCTTCCCATGACTTCTGGCATCTAGCCAAAAATATCTCCAATTTCACTTCTTCCTCTTTCCCTCCTCTCCTTAACCCTGACGGCAGCACTGCCGTCTCATCTGTCTCTAAGGCTGAACTCTTCACTCAAACTTTCTGAAAGAACTCCACCTTGGACGATTCTGGGCATATTCCTCCTACTCATCCCCCCTCTGACTTCTTTATGCCTGTTATTAAGGTTCTTCCAAATGATGTTTTCTATGCCCTCTCTGGCCTCAACTCTCAGAAGGCTTATGGACCTGATGGAGTGCCTCCTATTGTCCTTAAAAACTGTGCTTCCGTGCTGACACCCTGCCTGGTCAAACTCTTTCGTCTCTGCCTATCAACATCTACCTTTCCTTCCTGCTGGAAGTATGCCTTTGTACAGCCTGTGCCTAAGAAGGGTGACCGTTCCAATCCCTCAAACTACCGCCCTATAGCTTTACTTTCCTGTCTATCTAAAGCTTTTGAATCAATCCTTAACCGGAAGATTCAAAAGCACCTTTCCACTTCTAACCTTCTATCTGATCGCCAGCATGGGTTCCGCAAGGGGCGTTCTACTGGCGATCTTCTTGCTCTCTTCGATAGAGTCTGGCAAAAGTCTTTGCTTTCTAAACTGCCCTCTTCCGGATTCTATCCCTCTCTCTGTTCCTTTACCTCCAGTTTCCTTTCCGGCCGTTCTATCTCTGCGGTGGTAGACGGTCACTGTTCTTCCCCTAAACCTATCAACAGTGGTGTTCCACAGGGCTCTGTCCTATCACCCACTCTCTTCCTGTTATTCATCAATGATCTTCTTTCCATAACAAACTGTCCTGTCCACTCATACGCCGACGACTCCACTCTGCATTATTCAACTTCTTTCAATAGAAGACCCTCTCAACAGGAAGTACACGACTCCAGACTGGAGGCTGCAGAACGCTTAACCTCAGACCTTGCTATCATTTCCGATTGGGGCAGAAGGAACCTTGTGTCCTTCAATGCCTCAAAAACTCAATTTCTCCACCTATCAACTCGACACAATCTTCCAAACACCTATCCCCTATTCTTTGACAACACTCAGCTATCACCATCTTCAACACTAAACATCCTCGGTCTATCCTTTACTCAAAATCTCAACTGGAAACTTCACATCTCCTCTCTTGCTAAATCAGCTTCCTCGAGCTTGGGCGTTCTGTATCGTCTCCGCCAGTTCTTCTCCCCCACGCAGTTGGTATCCTATACAAGGGCCTTGTCCACCCTCGTATGGAGTATGCATCTCACGTGTTGGGGGGGCTCCACTCACACAGCTCTTCTGGACAGAGTGGAGTCTAAGGCTCTTCGTCTCATCAGCTCTCCTCCTCCTACTGATAGTCTTCTACCTCTTAAATTCCATCGCAATGTTGCCTCTCTTTCTATCTTCTATCGATGTTTCCACACTGACTGCTCTTCTGAACTTACTAACTGCATACCTCCCCCCCTCCCGCGGCCCCGATGCACACGACTTTCTACTCATGCTCATCCCTATACTGTCCAAACCCCTTATGCAAGAGTTAACCAGCATCTTCACTCTTTTATCCCTCACGCTGGTAAACTCTGGAACAATCTTCCTTCATCTGTATTTCCTCCTGCCTACGACTTGAACTCTTTCAAGAGAAGGGTATCAGGACACCTCTCCTCCCGAAATTGACCTCTCTTTCGGCCACCTCTTCTGATTCTTTTTTAGGAGCAGTGAGTAGCGGGCTTTTTTTTTATTATTGTTTCCTTTTTTTTGTGCCTTTGAGCTGCCTCCTTTGTTGTAAAAAAAATAAAAAAATAAAAATAAAATAAAAAATCGTCAGAGAACTGTGTTGTGAAGACTGGGAGTCCTACAATTTTCATAGAATGGAGAAAAAAAGTTATTTGAACTGTGCTCCCACAGCATGGGGTGTTCTCTTATCTTCTCAATTAAATAGGTAGTAAACAAAACAGCTCTCAGTCCACTTTTAGAAGTCTCTTGGTAGGCCATCTTCCACTGCTTCTCACTCCTCAGCCACTGCCGTCATTTGTTTGTTTACATACAGCCACGCAGTTGCTCGTACTGACAACCGACAACTCGCTCCCGGTTGGGTGTACGGACAACCACAGTTGCCCATAGTCCCAATGGTTGGAGGAAAACAGCCAGTGTGACACCTCCTTAATTGTGTGTGGGGATCAATATACAGCTTGGATGCAGTTTGTGTTTCACCTTCCTTCCACTCGTCTGCATGAGCAACAATAATGTCTTTGATCTTTGTCCTTTGGCGTATTGTGTGGGAGAGGCGAGTGCTGGCCACAAAGTGGCGCTCCCACTGTTGCTCCCATCTCTTTGTGCACCAGCCTATTTTCCCCTGCTGTCCCTCCTCTCTTTTCTCCCATTAACAGCAAGTCAGGCTCATTCACCTTGTTGAGTGCTTCATCAACATCCTATGTTACCTCATCGTAACCATCAGTCACTGTCGGATACTTGGATGAATGGCAATGGTCTGTGTAGAGGATTTGCCCCAAAAGGTTTAACTTTAACAGCAGCTTCACGTTATATGGTTCCTCACCTATGGCCCCATGCACTCCGGCGCTATGAGCTTTAGTTGATTGAATATTCATATGGAGCCTTTCACATGGCACATGCATGTGAGGCTAGCATCCCAGTGCCAGATGCATACCAGATGCCTCACTGCACTGCATACTCCCATGGCACTAGCTATCCCACACTATTCCACTGATTTATTTGCCATCAGCATGGAGATTGAGGACAGTATAGACTTTGACCAACTCATATCTCTTGTTGAAAAGCGATCAATACTTGGAACAAGATGCTAGAGGATTACAAGAGTTGAATCTGGCTGCCTCACCATGAAGGGAAGTGTACTGTACAATTTGATGTTATCATATAGGCTCTATCAAAACACTTCATGGACATCAAAACACTTCATGGACATATGAAAGTAGTTGAAGAATTTAACATCATCCTTTCTCATGCTTCCTGAGTATCTCTTTGTTCATTGAGAGGTTGTATCCAGTGGATTCTGCACTGCCTTTTCCTCTTCCCCATATGCAAGAAGTAAAGAACTTTCAGATGCTGCCTGTGATCCATCTTCCATTGCAAGGAACAAGCTGGTGAAATTCTATCTAGGCAGGGAGGCTGTCTACGGCGAGAAGCTGGATAGTGTGAAAGGCTCATGATTCCAGACTATCACTGAACTGTTGATGGATACGGTGAGCGACTGGATAGTGTAAGAGCAGCCTAACTCTTTGGTATGTCACCAAAGCTAGTGACTTCTGCAAGACAAATGTCACAAGTCATTAGCAAGCAAATCAGGGCTCACCAAGGGTGAGAGTTTTGTCCTCAGGGTGCATGGAGGTGAGGAGGGAATGAGCACTTGAGCCCTCGCAGGTAAGCAGCATTGGAAGACTGCCACCCCGCCTGCAGCAGCTACTGCTCTCATTGCCCCATCTGCCTCGCAGAGATTACTGGTTTTGGGGGTGAGTTTTAGGCATGGGTCACCACCATTCATCTTGTGTGTCCAATGGTGAGTGATAGTAATGATGAGGCGGTTGAGGGTGTTAACCCCTTCACTCCGGCGACACAGACACTGGCGTCCGACGGCGTCACCGTATGGTAAGGGTTAGTCCTCTTCTAAGCCTCTTAATCCTCTTCCATTTTCTCTTAATCCTCTTCTAAACCTCTTAAGAGAAAATGGAAGAGGATTAAGACGAATTTAGAGGAGGATTGAGAGGTTTAGAAGGGGATTAATCCTCTTCCATTTCCTCTTGACCCTTTCCAATACTGTGACGCTGACGTCTGCATCACAGATGGAACGGGTTAATAATGCAACCAGCAATGTGAATGAGTCTCACCTTTTGCTGTTCATGGGAGGAGAGGGCAGGATGGTGGTGGAGGGGATTGGGTGGGTGCCAGGGCCAGGGTGGAGGTGGGAGTGCCACCAGGCTACTAGTACCTGCCCCTTCTGGGCACCACACTGAATGGGGGATGGAGATCAAAGAAATTCGGAATTCAGAATTGGTGGATGACCTTTGCTGAAAGTTTACCAAATTTCTTTCCAACACGATCCTTGGATTTTGGCTCATTTTTTCTTCTATTCTGAAGCTCATCTTTGTCCTCATCGTCCCCATTGCTCCTTCTAGTAGTTGGAGAGGCCTTGGACGAAATACCACACTTAGTAGATGGCAGTGGGCTACACTGGCAGGAGTGAGAGGTGGAGCACACACAAAGTTATCACATGTGATGGTTTCACTCACAACTGTTTCATCAGCTGGCTTGACATCATCAACTTGTGGCCAAGCTGCTGAAAACTGGAATCATAAATGTTTAAGGGGGGCGACTAAGGGTATTTTTTTTACGAATATATTTAAAATCGGACAAATACGTTTTTTTCGCTCAGCATGGCCGGGATAGCCAAAATTGTCATGTGGTGAGGTTTGTTTTCGTAAAATTAAAGCCCCTCACCCCTGGAAGCCATATTTAAATGGCCCGTGCTATTGCATCATAGCCTGACTCGCGAGCCAACACACGCTGTATCATTCAGTGCTTGTATGTACGTAAATTTTGCATTAGAATATTATTTTTTTTCGTAAATTTTGTCATCTGTCATTCCTCTCGTGCCGGATCGCAGGGAGGGTGTGAGTTGAGGAGAGGAGTGTGGCGGAGCCATGCAGTCCCTACCCTGACAACAACGGGGAAGGGCATGCAACCTGTTCGTTTGTACTCCAGCCAAATAAAGGTCTTTAGAAATGACGTACAAACGCAAGTTGAGTAGTAAGAGAGCCATCAACATGAAGAAGGCTTATTGAACAAGATGGAGTGGCCAAGACCAGGAAGGGAGCAGTTTTGGAGCTTGTGAAGCGAGTCGTGATCCTGAAACACTCACCCACTGCTCATCACCACCACCACCTGCTCCACCACCAGCTGATTCGCCACTCCCTACACCGAGTACCTCATCACGCCCTTCTCCACCACCACCTGCTTCATCACCACCTATTCCACCACCACCTACATCACCACCAGCTGCAGAATCATTGCCACATGAAACATCACTGCAGCTCCAACAACAAATTCTGCACAGAGGTGTTCAGTTGAACCCTCCTCCTCCTGATACAAGCAAAACTTTCATCACCGTGTCACTTTCCCAGCTACAGACACTCATCGCGAGACAGAAGTGCCCAGTACGGTCGTGCAGGAATGCCTTGACCGTAACCTCTTCAACAATGAGGAAGGTGGTGCCTTCTGACACCCTCACCCGCGAGTGAGTAATACTTTTTTATAAAGGGGGACCAGATACCATAGCATTCTCCAGCAAGTCAACAAGGTATACACAGTTATATGTGAAAATTTTATGCCAATCAGATAAATACAAATGGCAAGACATGGATAAAATGGAAAAATATCTTTAGGAGCCAATATCTCGGAAAGTAGTTTTTTACACCAAAAAATTTCACAAAATCAGGTAAAAGTCTGTCCGACTTTTGTTTGGTACCAACTAAAACTACAACTAAAGGGCAATTTTTTGTATTTATGAAATTTCAAAAATGTAAAAAGAAAACGGGACACAGAGTAGAGAAAATTGTAAGTGAAAAAAACTGATTTTTTTTTTTGTTTGAAGACAAAACAACATATCACAGTTTTATAAATAAAAAATGTAGATATGTAAACAAAGTTCCTATGTTTTTTTTTTTCACAGTGATTAACTGAAAAATAAAGTCTGTGAAACAACAACAACAACAAAAAAAAAAAAAAAAAAAAAAATTACACTCTATTTGAGTCTCCCCTGTACTTCACCCAAATTTCATGAAATTCACAGAATGTCATATATTTACAGAAACAAATAATATACTAAGATTTCAAAGCTATTGGACGTACCATATGAGCAGGAGGACCCCCCTTAGTCGCCCCCCTTAACACTGATAATCTCTTGGTAAAGCAATACAGCATTGACAGTTAGCAAGCATACATATCCTAGGGGGAAACAATTATCAACTGCAAGACTAAGGTTGCTAAACACAATTTAATGTTTGCTTGGGGAGGGGGGGGGGATAATCCCCAAATGGGAGAATATGGTTGCCAAATGAGAATTAGGGTAGCGATTGATTTATCTCACCAAATGTGAATTCGCCAAATCTGACCACACCAAGTGTGAGACTTTACTGTATTCTAATAAGAAACACCTTGCATTCTGACTTTATGACTCCAGTGCCAAGTTGTCTTAGGATTAGCCACAGTTGCAGCAACCATCATTGTAATATCAGAAGGCTGCAGTGTGTAGCAAGGATTTTTTGTCTCAGATAAGTTAAGATTTTCTGCTTCTATGATGAGTTCTAGTTTATAATTTATTGTACAAAAATTAGCAACATACAGAACTATCCCTGATTTATAACTGTAAATAAATGTGAAAAGACAAGGATTGTCATTTGGGTAAGAAAAATCTATTTTGGGCTTTTTGCCAAACACTGGCTGAGAGAGCAAATCGCTTACAGTAGGAGAATAACTCTTTTCATTTCTTAAGAAAAACTTTTCAATGAAACTACCAAATATCACATAATTAACTAATCCACTTTTCTTTTGAATCTTAGTGTTACATACACACAATTTTAATTCAACATGTGGATCCCTACAACTTGAGTAGATCCCATATAGGCTCATACGCTCATAAGATACAAGACGTAAGGCATTTTTGTTGGTATTAGACTCTACTGTGAGAAAGAAGATTTCCTTTTCTTCAGTATTCCTTTCTTCAAACCCATATACAATGACATCAATCTTATATCTAATGAGGTATACAGAAAATCGCACTTCAAGTACCTTTCGTATCTCATAGGCCTTTAAGGGTCTGCAGTTACCAAACCCAAAACCTCCATCTTTTTTATGCTGCTGCAAGATCATATTATTTAAAACACCTATACCAAAATCTGCAAGTGCCATGTGAAATTCATTTGGTTGTACTGGTGTTTCAAAGTCTTTACATATACAGATGTTTGGCTGAAGAAGAGGAATATCCCAGCAAGTTCTCTGTGTAGAAATACTACTTAAAAGGCCTCCTGGGATGGTGTATTTTTCAGTAAAGTCTGCATCTTGAATTCTGCTTTCCTTTCCAATCAGCTGAAGTAGCATGTTGTGTACATCAATCAAGCTGACTAAGTTTTTCTCATTGTTTTTCAGTTTCTTTATCTGAGAAACACCTAAAGTATTTTGAACATTTTTTGGAATTATTAGGAACAAGAATGGATTAAAAGTTTCAACATGTGCTTCTGGACTTTCCTGAATGAATTTACCATAGGTGCTGCCATGATCAGAAAAAAGAATGGTAATTGTACTTTTCAACTCTGTGGTAAACCTCAAGTATTTGGCAAGTGAATCATCTAAAGTTTGGACTCGTAATCCTGTTTCATCATGTGCAACATCAGTAACTGTGTATGTAAATAATGGCTGATTTATTTTCTGTGCATCCTCTTGGTACAACTTCAGGTATTCCAGCAAATATTCATGATGATACCTCCCATTAAAGCACACAGCAGGTAAATTGTGAAATGGGTCTTTTTTTCCATTTGCTTCAAGTATGTCACAACTTGCCAAGGTAACATCAATGGAATCAATGTTTGCATTCTTAAATGCTTTCTTAAATGTTTTCCATGAGGGGTAACTGTCAGAATTATTTATGACTCTTAAATCTTTAACTAATCCCCATTCCCAATTCCAACACAGATCCTCTAGCCAAAGTGTTCTGTAGCCTTTTTCCTTGTAGTGCTTCAAAAGATGAGATACAGGAAGTGGTCTCCTTGGAATATCATAGGTTCCAAATGGAATCTCTGATGTATTGACATAACCAGAAAAAAGTGCTTCAAGATTTTCATAGGTTCTTTGTTTCACTGCCTGGAAATAGTGGAAGTCAAAAACTTTACGATGAGTTTCACTATATAAATCCTCCAAAAAATTGATGGTCTTTGGAAGTGATCTGTAAAAATGAGGTCGAGAGAGCGAGTCAAGCATTACTAAATTTATATTAGGAAACCTACCCAATTCTGGATCAGTTTTTCTTTTCATGTATTTCCTTGGATATAGGAAAAGCTGAGTGTACGACTGAGAATTTTCTATTGCATAATCTTCTGAATAAGCAGGCTCTTCAAAGCTGTCCTCGGATGCATTTGTACATTTTAGAAAAAGAAAACCAAAATAAAAATCTTTGGTAACTTCTTTGTCGACAATTTTCTTCAGATGGTTAGGATTAATTTGCTTCCAAACTGTTTTAGCTTCTGTATCATCAAAAACACCAACATAGAAGTTTAATGAAGCACACTGGACTGGTGGTTCACATGAGATGCTTCCAGATACCTGAAACACATGAAAAGTTTTATTTACCTAATAGAATATAGATTTTGACAAATATTTATGATAATTTAACTGTTATTAAAAGATGATGAGCATACATAACTGCCATATTTTGTTTCCTTATTGTAACAAAATAAGTCAAGATAGTAAAGCTTCATTATGAACTTACTGCTAAAATAGAAGAAATTTTCACATTCATGAATTCCTTCCAGGCCTACCATACTTTTAGATGTTTGTGCAGTCAAAATGATCAAAATATTCTTCATTTGGGATTCTTCACTGTATTTTAGCGATTTCAGTTCAATACTAAACAAAGTATATGAAGATGAATGCGTTTACACCTATCCCTCTGCTATCATGCCTGCTCCTGGTAGCTGAACTGAAAAATTACTGGAAATAAATCTAACTGGTTATTGGGTGGCTGATCTACCAACATTTTATGCCTATTATACCATTCTTTGCACATAATTTTTCCACCAAAATGATATTATACTCATTATAACACTCACAATGCCACCTTCTTATTCTCATTTTTGAGTGGTTGCTCAGCCATTGTTTTCACACAAATAAACAGGGGCAAGTTTGGTTCACTTGTTAGCCACACATCTCTCCGCAGGTGGGATAGAAATCCAAACTGCACGGTTGATCAGATGAACGCAACCAAAAATGGCTATCAACCCTTACACTGCCAAGCTGCCGTTCGTGCGCACATCTCACACGCCACTAACCTTCCCGACCTTCGCGTCGTCACCGCACTCTCTTTTCATCCACATATTTATATTCTGTGATTTATTTTGTACATGAAACTGTACTTTATTTTGTAGTACAATACCTATAGTTGTGCATATGAATACATTCTGCTTTATAACTTATGATGATGAACATGTTTTCTGAAAAAAAAAGTGATGTTTAGCCTAATTTATGTAATGTATGTTTCATAATTTACATATTCTTTCACTATGTACTCCCTCCCCCAAAAAGTACCTATGCATATTTCATCAGCAATACAGTACTTCATTGTTATGTTACATAATCAAACGTAATAATGGAGCACTGTAATTTTGAGGGGCGGCAATGTAGAATTTATTTCCTGTAAAAATTTTGTCTTCGGACGCAGCAGTTCCTTGCCGTGAGTGCATTAGAATCTTTGGCAAAAGCCAATAAAATAGTATGTACATGTAAAACAAAATGTGTTCATGATGCAACAAATACTTATAAGAAGGTGTAAAGATAAACATGTACCTTACAAGCAATTAATTCACCTGCTGAACGAAATGGAAAATAACGAAATTAATTTATTTTTCCCCGGCTAAAACGCACAAAAGCCTCGAGACGACAGTTATCAATGAAACAAGATACCGATTGTCAACATAATACTATTTTATATATATATATATATATATATATATATATATATATGTAATATATATATATATAGATATATATAGATATATACATATATATATATATATATATATATATATATATATATATATATATATATATATATATATATATATATATATATATATATATATATATATATATATATATATATATATATATATATATATATATATATATATATATATATATATATATATATATATATATATTAGTCAGTAGAAATTAACAGATTTTTGGCCTAACCCAGACATTTGAGATAACAGCCAGCTTTTGTGTAAAACCTTCATATTAGTCCCTTAACCAGCAGAACAAATTCAACACTAATCAACCTTGGGGAACTTGGATTTTGGTAGACATGCATAATACGTTCCGCAAAAAAAATGAGAAAATAGCGTAAACAAAGAATGTGATATAAAATACTAAACAAGCTGAAATAACCTGCAAAAACTGAGTGAGTGTGTTAAGTTCATGCAATTCTCATGGGTTAAATTACTAATACAACAACAAAGGAATGTTTCATGCAAAAATAGCCTGAAATCGTATAAAAATGGCCTAAAATAAACCCTATGTTCACTGGTCATCATTAAAAATTACATTATTTCATAGCTGCGCAATGATATGTAGCCCTATTTGCAGCTGAACTACATTTATTTATATCCTGTACTGGTCCATGTAGCATTACAAATGCAATAAAACGCTATGTTAGCAAGCTAGCGCTTTGTTGAGGCAGTGTTGGCAAACTGCCTGATGGGCCGTCAGCTGACTGAGTCAACACGGATGAAGCCGGAACAGCGTGGCTGTAAGTTAAGTGAGATTTGTTTGTGATAATGTTTATAAGGTATTTGAGATTAACATGATAAGGGTTTGTAGGAATTTGGTGTTACTAAGACATGATGTGTGCAAGTGTCTGATTTGTGAGAAGGTTTTGTTTACACAGTGTCGATAAATTTTTGAGGGTAGGCTGTGTCATGGATCGTACAGGTGGGTTTTAAAGTGTACGGTACATAGCCCATAACAAGATGCATGATACACACTTTTGGCCATTTATATATTGGTTCTGATGTGTGTGTGTGTAGTATCTTTTTCATCACATATGATGCCTATGACATTAATAATATGCTTGATTAATTTCTGTATGTGAGTTTGGTGTCCTGGAGTGACATGCATGTTTTGTTTGTTTCAGGTACGCATCCCTAATTGAGCATGGCTGAATCATCAAGTGACATGTGTGTAGTGTGTAGTAAAGTTGGTGGTGGTAGTACTAGTGCTGGTGGTGGTGGCAGATTCCTAGGTCCTAAAGGGCGTGCTTCACTAATCCAAGTATCTCAGAAGCGCAATGATGGAGCCTTGTACGAAGAACTGTCTGTACCAGGTGATCATTTTGTGCATGACAAATGCTACAAAAGTTACACAGCTGCCAGGAACATTTCCCGAGAACAGAAGACAGGTGATGCTGGCAGAGATTCACCAGCAACATCTCTTAGATCTGAAGAGACACAGTTTGACTATCAAACACATTGCCTAATATGTGCTCAAAAGCTTGATTTTGAAGGTGCACGTCGTCATCCTGAACGCAGCTCTACTATCAGTAATGTGGAGATGGTGAGCAAGGGTAAGACTAGTATCCTGCAAGAAAACCTGATGAAAAATGTGACCAAAGGAACGACGACCTTGCCATTAATGTGAAAGCAAGGGTGCTGTTCGCTGGAGACATCAGGGCTTTAGAAGCAAAATACCATCGTAATTGCATGCAGATGTTTTAGCAGGGAAAACTCGAAACCAGAGTAAGCCCCAACCAGAACATAGCATCCGTAATCTAGACTTGGCAAACAATGAGGCATTTAGTCAAATGTGTGCATGGCTGCTTAGTGCAGAGCAGAGACATTTGCAACACACACTTAGTGATCTCAGGGACAAACTCTCAACATACCTACCCAAAGGTGTTAACCCCTACAGCACTGTTCACATCAAACGTCGTCTCTTGGAACATTTTGGCAAACAAATAACGATAGCAGAAGTGGATGGCAGAGCTAACGTTGTCACCTTGAAAGAGAGGGCTGCATCTATCCTTCATGAATCATACATCGAGTCAGCAATGGATGTTGATGAAGACACTGAATGTATCAAGCAAGCAAAGTATGTGGGGTCTCAGATACGTGAATGCATGCAAAGCATGGACTTCCTGACAGATGTGTACCCTGCACCTACAGATACTGATATCAATAGTCTGGAAAATGATGTGCCTCAAAGTCTTCTGCAGCTAACCAAAAGCTTGCTCACTGAATCACGTACTGAATCTGCAAAGATGAAAAAGAAACTGCTACAGCTGTCCCTTTGTCACGTTATAATGCAGGCATCTGGAAAGCAGTCATATATTTCCCCTCTGTTACTGTCAGTTGGACTTTTCATCCATCAGCAAACTCGATCCCGTGTGTTGTTAGATGTGCTGTCATCACTAGGATTAAGTGTGTCGTATGATCAGGTCATAGCATTTGAGAAGGCAGCTGTTGTTGGTCGATCTATCCATGATCTGCCCCCTGGTCTGGTTCAGCAAACAGAAGGTGAAGGGTTTTGCCAATGGGTGGCTGATAATTTTGATTACAACGAGGACACTCTAACAGGTCATGATACAACACATGTCATGGGTGTCATTACCTGCCAGACCCCCCGTACAACTGATCAGAAAGGAGAGGTCATCCAGCGCCGAAATGTGACAGCTGCAGAGATTGTTAGTGCTGGTTATTTTGGTGACATCATTCGTCCCTACAAACCGCCAGCCACCAATAAAATGGCTGATGTGAACATAAAGGCAGTCAATCCAGTGCAGGTCCCAATCACTAGGTTTGAACATATGGATACGCTCTGGTTGTGCTCAAGCCTGCTTCATCACAATCCTCCAAACTGGCAAGGCTTCATGTCCAAGGTTGAGGTTGGCACCTGCCAAAGCACTGCAGTAATATATAACCCTATGATTCCACTCAATCCACAAACAAACGAGGCAGTCTACAGCACAATGGCATTTGTACTTGGCCAGGCAAAGAAGATGGGAATGTGTTGTGCAACTCTAACTTTGGACCAACCATTGTACCTGAAAGCTTACAAAATTAAGCAAGACAATCTCTCAGAGTTTCAGAAGATCAACATTCGTCTGGGTGGATTCCATCAGCTGATGTCATTTCTTGGAGCCATTGGCAAGCTCATGGAAGGCAGTGGGTTGGAAGATCTCTGGACAACAGTATATGCTCGGAATTCGCTCCCAAAGATGATAGAGGGCAAAGCCTACACAAAGGCCTTGCGAGCCTGCCTGTTAGCAGATGCCGCCTTACATCTGATCCTGGTAGACTCCAGGGAAGAGCCTGATGATGATATTGATGCCAATGATGAGGAGTGTATTGAGCAACAAAAACTGCTGCCTTGTGACCTTCAGGAACAAACAGCACAGGACGATAGCAATGGCAGACAGGGAGAGGAATCTGTACCTGTAAGTGCTGGTTCAGACATGGCAGAGACAGGCGAGTCAGATGTCGACATGATGCACTCTGAGGACATTATGTCTCTGAAGGAGTTCTATGATGCCCTGATGTCAAGGAAAGTTCCAGCTGAACATGCGGGATCCTGCATTGCTTTGCAGGAATTGTGCCAAAAGGTTCAGGATCTGAAAGCAAACCAGTTGAGCTCCAGGACAGGAAAGCTTTGGTTGATGTTCATGAGACCGGAATGAACAAGTCTTCTGGAGTGGGACATGGACTGATATGACTATAGAACAGTGTCTCATGAGGGCAGGAAAGACACATGGTGGTCTTATTAACATCACTCACAAAGAGGCAGCAAGAACAAAGTGGTTGCTATCGGCCCATGTCACTGCACAATATTGTGATGCATTGAGAGCTCTTACGGGAACATCCACTGGAACCTGGTCAGAACAACACCGAGAAATGACTCCCGGTTGTCGTAAGCGTGACTTTGGTGATCTGCAGAAGTTTGTGTCATTTCTTCGCAGTCACAATCCCTTCAGCAGTGCAGGTAGCTCAGAACTGAGAAACATCTCATCTGGACTGATTGCTGATGACCGTGTCAATGTAGATGAGGCCAAACAGATTGGAACTGACATACACAATAAGCTGACAGGTAAACGGTTTGGTGACATAGTACTCAAGAGGTCTGATCAGGCACGCACATTCAATGTCATGAGGAAGCCTGTCCGTGTCGAGAATGAGGATATCTGTATGTCTTCTGCTGAGCTGCAGCAACGTTTGCTGTCCATTGCATATGTCAATGGACCCCTGATAAGAGCATTTTCACATATGAGCTTGCAACTGTTGCACCATCCCTTTTCCAAGATGACGGAAGCATGAGAAAGTCGCAGAAGTCCCAACTGGCACAACACATAATGAAGATGAGTCCTAACATCACTGAACATCCTGTTGAACAGCCTGCAGCAACTGTGATAGATGGATGTGCCCTCCTGTATCGTCTAGCATGGCCAAAGGTTGGGACAGTGCACTCTGTCTGTGAATCATATGTTGGTGCTGTCATTCAACATCAGAGAGCTAGTGTTCCATTGTGTGTTGTGTTTGATAGTTACAAAGTCGCACAACAAAGACAGTGAGCAGAAGCGCCGTCGTGTTCAGCAGGCATCATTTCCTGACATGGTTGTGGAACCAAGGACAAGTGTTCCCACCAATAAGACTGGCTTCCTTTCAAACGTGCGTAACAAGCAGAACCTCGTCAACTTGCTAGGCATGTATCTGAGACAGGCTGGTATCCAGGTGACACATGCTGGTGATGAGGGTGATGCAGATGTGGTCATTGTGCGCAAGGCACTAGACTTTGCTGAGGATCACACAAACGTATGTGTATTGGCTGATGACACAGATATATTGATTCTGCTGATGTATCACTCCAGCAATTCAAGCAATATTTGTTTGCAGACCAAAGCACATGTGATCTCTATAAAGGTTGCCCAAGAAGCTCTAGGGAGAGACATGTGCAGGTGTTTACCATTTGCACATGCAATGTCAGGTTGTGACACTACATCAGCCCTGTTTGGGATAGGAAAGGTGAAAGTCCTCAAAGTTCTTCAGTCGGCACAAAGTTTGAGATCAGACATTCTCATATTTGGTGAAACAGGTGCTTCACCAAAGGAGCTGCATCGTGTTGGGGAACAGTTTGTGGCAGCATTCTACAAAGGTGGATCTAAGGCACCAAAAGCCTTGGATGAACTTCGCTACTTACATGATCTCCCCAAAGTATGTAGCCATTGAACGGATGCCTCCTACCAGTAGAGCATGTTACTTTCATTGCCTGAGTCCACCACCAAGTTAGTACCTGGCGTAATCTACGCACAGTCCTCAACAAGGAGGAGTATGGTTTCAAGCTGGAGGCTGGTTCTGTGGTCCCAATAATAACGGATATGGCTCCTGCACCCTCAGATCTGCTCCGTGAAATTCGCTGTTCTTGCAAGAGTAGCAAGAAGCTGTGTGCATCCTGCAGTTGTGCTAAGAAACGTCTGCCGTGTAGCATTCATTGCAAGTGCGAGGGCCAATGTGAAAACTTCCACCAGTATATCAAATCACCGATGAGACTGATGATGATGGGGAATCATAAGTGTGAATTCATCTACTGAAAAACAGTGTTATGTCTCACTTAGTTACTTAGCAAATGACACTTTCTGACTATCTGTGTTTATGTTGATTTGGCAAGGCATTCAGCTTACCTGCTTAAATCTCTGGCACGTATGATCCCTAATGAACATGTGATGAGATATATGAGTTTTTGTCAATTGTCACACATCAAATATGTGCTGCCTTAACATGCTGTGTTAGAGTGCTTCTGTGCCACAATAAGCGTGATTACTGTCATCTAATTGTATACAATGACAGTTGTGTTTTGTTGCCATTTTGAATTTGTGTTATGTAATATATGATTTCCATAGCATTTAGATCTGTAGTCAATGACATGTATATCACTGTACTAAGCTGGGAAATGCAAATTCATCATTTAACACATTTTTCTTCAAAGATATATTTTATAACAGAATTTTGACATTAAGGAACAGTATAACGTACTCAATCTTACTAAAAGGTAGCTGAATATACTCAAATCTCATCAGGTTGTATTCAAATACTATAATAACATATATAGAGATATAAATTTGGTATCTATGTGATATCTATAATAAGAACTATGCTTGTTCATAATTTACGGAAGCCATTTGTCCGCCATTTTGAATTTGTGAGAAGAAAACATATTTCCCCAAGGTTGATTCCTGTTGAATTTTTTAAATTCAATTGATGCCCTCATGTAGGTAATTGTGCAAAAATTTGGCTGTTACCTTATATGTTTGGGTTCCGGTCTCTTTCTACTGGCCTATATATATATATATATATATATATATATATATATATATATATATATATATATATATATATATATATATATATATATATATATATATATATATATATATATATATATATATATATATATATATATATATATATATATATATATATATATATATATATATATATATATATATATATATATATATATATATATATATATATATATATATATATATATATATATATATATATATATATATATATATATATATATATATATATATATATATATATATATATATATATATATATATATATATA
Organism: Eriocheir sinensis; assembly: GCF_024679095.1. Taxonomy (NCBI): domain Eukaryota; kingdom Metazoa; phylum Arthropoda; class Malacostraca; order Decapoda; family Varunidae; genus Eriocheir; species Eriocheir sinensis. Next base: position 3,761,123 of record NC_066534.1, read on the forward strand.
TATATATATATATATATATATATATATATATATATATATATATATAGTAGAGTGGATGCAGTGGTCCAGTGCACGCATTTGGCATTTAAAATGTCCCCACAAAAAAAGACCAAAGCAAAATCAACAAACTTCATATCATATTATACTTCAACCATCCCTCCATCATATACAGAAGTATCCCACAAATAACATGTATATCATAAAAACTATGTACCCTAAAAGAATGCAATTAGGAAATGTGGTAGTTTTCTTAGGGAAATGCTAAGGATTGCAAATTTCGTTTTTGTTGTCTGCCTTGTTTCCGGTGTATTTTTTTTTTCTTTTTCCTTTTTGCAGGTTGATTTGGGAGGGTAAACTTCAAGAAATAGGTGTTGGTTTTATTCCAGTACATATCTATAAACTGGAAAAAAGGTGCGTACCTACTGGACAAGGAAATCAAGACTTGACCAGTAGGTACGCATTTTTTCAAATGACTGCTAGAGAGACGTATGCCACAATCCACAGCAATACAACTCAAGCTCTATGGCATATGAGAACAAGAAGCACTGTCCTGTGAAAACTGTCTGTGTGCCACCTCATCAAACTTACCCCACTGGCTGTCCAGTAGGTACGCAGTGCATGTTGTCCAGTAGGTACTCTCGTCGTCCCAGACTACGCGGAACTATCATATCCTCACAGAGCATGTGAGCTAGCTGTACTAGAACCCCCAAATCCAGAGTGCAGGGGCCGTGTTCATGGATTTGCATTTACTACTTCTATAAAGGAAATACTTATCTCCCACTTCAAATTGTAAAGTGATAACTGCTATTTTGTTTGAAGGAAGTCCTATATTCTTATTCACTAAAACTAAAGTTTTTCCTTTACAATATACCAGAGCTGGGACTACCGATTGACATTTGGGATCGGTACTACCGGCGGTAGATTACTGCTACCGATACCGATCATTCGGTATTTTGAAGAAACTACCGAATACCGCTACCGATCGCATGATTGGCAGTCAATCGGTATCTTTAGATTGAAAAAGCTATATAGGGAATTTTTTGTTAATAATTAAGAGAAGAAGACCACGTCAAAATGAAACGGACAAGTTTCAACACGTTCGAGCGCATCTATGGGAAGCAGTTAGCAGGAAATTCCAGGTATTACTTTGACGTCATCACGCTTAGCCAATCACCGGCCGTTCTGGGCGTTCTCAGCCAATCAGAGGCAGCCACGACCTAGCAGATTCTCGCTCCCGCCAAAAGTTTTGGCGGGAGCCCCACTCTTGTTTGGCCTGCCGACGCGAGTAGCCTACACCTACGCTCTAGCTCCTACGCTCTCGACAACGTGCTCAGCCTCATCGCCTAGTGTTTTAAGTGGCAGTGTTTTTAAGTCCACCCGCCGCGGCAGCAGCACTTAATCGTTTTGTGCTTTTAACTTTTCAAGTGATTTTCCTTTTTTAAACTTTATTTTACATTAAAAAAGTTTTTTAATCTACCGATACCGAATCTATACCGATCGGTAGATTTCTGAAAAATCTACCGATCTACCGATACCGATTGGACGCGGCTCGCTACCGACTACCGATACCGGTGGTAGATTTTTTCTACAGAATCCCAGCTCTGCAATATACATTTCACTTGATTAAGGGAACCGGCTGGTTGCCGATTAGTAATTCCGTATTTATTATCCGATTCAACTGAAATGTGGCACAGTTATAGGGTACCCTACACTGTATGTACCCATAAAATTTCATTAGAATTGGGCAATTAGTTATCGAATTAGAGCCAAATTAGTGCGAAACTAAACAAACTTTCCTTAAACCTAAAAACAGACTACACATTTTATCCTATGACAAAAATATATATATCAGTGGAAAGGGCTTGATTTTCTCTAAAAGATTTAGGAGGCAAATTTTTGAATGAGTTCTAATTAGTCGAATTAGGGCCGTACAAAGTTAGTGCAAAATTTGCAACGACTAATTTCGGGTAAATTAATTTTTTCACAGACTAATTGTAGATGAATGAAATGGAAAATAGAAAATCTAATCCCTAAGCATTGTAGCGCAAATCAAGCTCTTTCCAGTGATATGCATATCGTTGTTCTAGGACGAATAGTCTGGCCTTTTTTTAGCATAATGTGCAAAAAAAATAGGTTTTCAGAAAAACGCTATGACCAAAAACAAATAAACTAACATATAAAGGGAGGTTGAATGAATAAAATATCCAAAGGAGACTCTTCTAGCTGTTGTAGTTTTTTAGTTATAAATTAATGAGTACCTACTGGACAAGGGTGAGTACCTAATGGGTAGGGGTAGGCCTAAACGTACGCACTAACTTTATACACCATTTTTTCTGTACAGTTAAATCTTATTCGAAAAATGCTTGTACCACATGAAACTATAGCCATTCCTTTATTTGCAAACAATAATTGATGTAGTTTGCTTAAATAGTATAGCGGGTACAGGTCAGAGTGTAAAAATCGCCGATTTTTGCGTACCTACTAGTTACCTTACCCTATATATATATATTTTATATATATATATATATATATATATATATATATATATATATATATATATATATATATATATATATATATATATATATATATATATATATATATATATATATATATATATATATATATATATATATATATATATATATATATATATATATATATATATATATATATATATATATATATATATATATATATATATATATATATATATATATATATATATATATATATATATATATATATATATATTATATTACTAAAATGAAGAAAAAAAAATGTGCAATTTGAATGCAGATTACAACACCATGTAATTTTTTTTCAATTTCCTCATTTTAGTAAGCAAAACTGTTATTTAAATTATATCATCAGTCTACACATACAGATTTCATTATAAAATAATATCAAAATATTACAATTTCATCGTTTCTTTATCCTAAATTTTTAGGGGTACACAGGAACCTAAAAAAATGCCAAAGGGGTACAGAGGAACAAAAAGGTTGGAAACCCCTGTTTTAGGGAGTGCATGTTAGCAGCGAATTGCAATAGTGGAAGGTACGATAGCAGGAGGATGGGTATATAGGGAATTGTAATGAGGTTTCCATGATTTATAACTCCTCTTGTTTATACAGTAAACCCTCTGGTATCTGGGTTAATAGAGCCACGGGGGCAACCGGATATGGGAAAAACCCGGATATGGTGTAAGTTAAGTCTATATACCTGAAAACTCAACTTTCGATCATGGCCTGCCATAAGGCAACGACAGAGTAATGCATAGGTGCTTCTGTCTATACTCATAATATGGTACGCCCCATAGCTTTGTAGCAGTCAGTCTGCACCAGGGAGTGAAATGATTGATGTGCTCCGGGCGCTGAGAAAAGGGTACGAGCAGCGTCGTCACGGTTAGCACTCGCGGCAATCTCTCCCTGGCTAATCGCAGTCCTGCTGCACCTTGGGGGGATCTGTTACTTGGGATTCGGCAATTAGGCGTGACAGCCTCAGCCACTAACCCATTGCTGGGGTACCTATACCCCCGTGTTCACAGGCACCAGCTAATGTTCCCCTGCCTGGCCAATCACAGCAGCAGGGCCTGGACCCAACCAAGAAAAGCCCAGGTATTTGTGGCAGCTTAACCGCCCAAGTCTGCGCCATCGTGTTTACCACGTAGGCTTTCTAGCAGAACCAGCACTGCCACAAGAAACTTTTTACGGGTCCAGTTTTACAAAACTGGAAGGCCAACACTCTGTGCTGTTCTTAGGTGTGTGCTTTATCGGTGCGTAGCTGCGTTAGCAACCTCGTGGCTACGGGCACCGCGGGCTTTACCATCCAGGTCAACCAGAAGCCATACCAGGGTGATACCCGAAGCGGTCCGGGCCAGCAACAGGCATCAAGTGCTCAAAGCAGGCTTCTATACGGACGCCTGGGCAGGCACCCCAGGACGCTACCCTTTTAAGCCCAGCAATGAGCCTGAATTCCCACAGATGCCGGGCAAGTAAGCCAGGCCACCCCACTTTGAGTATGAGTGGGGAGGATAACCAAGGAGTCAATGACAACCTGGCAGTGATCCATGGCTGTTTAGTTACACTGTGTTGCCCTTGTGAGCCAGGGGGGGCGGGTACCCCCGGCACAGTGCATCCAGCGGGACCACGGGGAGGCCAGCCACAAGAAGTAACCGCGATTTACAGCCAGCCCGCACCTCCAGATCGGGCTGGCCCACGGGACTCCCGAACCCCTGTGGGCCCCTTTACTCGCCTTACCATAAGCATGGTATAATCCTTCTCTCACATGTCGGACCGAGGGCGGTACTTATCTGCATTTCTTATTCCGCCCTCACTCTTGCAGGAGTGCTAGCACGCCTTCTCCACGGGGACGGAGCCCTACTCACCTAGTCCAGTCTGGATTTAGGCAGTCTTCAATGCTAAGCTAGGGTTCGCACTGTGTGTTTCATTTAAACAGTCCTTTAACACTCCCGCCATTTAAACCTGCAATGTCTTGACTCTTGTCACTTCGATATGGTCTGCAGCACTTGGCAAGAACGTTTACGTGCCAGTTGTACTGCGAAGCACACAGCTTTCCTGCGAACCTTCGCACCAGGACGTCAATATCACTGCTACGTGCAAGCTGGGGCACACCTTACGGGTGCGGTACACCACTCTGGCAGAGTTTAGAGGCATTGCGCGGGCAATTTGAACGACTTTTGGCGGCGCGCAACAATTTAAAAAATTTTTTTGGAAAAATCAATTATTTTTTAAAACTCCCGGATACGGGCGAGGTCGGATACGGTGCACCCGGATAACTGAGGGTTTACTTTATACAGAAAAAGTGTTCTACTCGGGGCAAGATATCATTGCTTACATCTTGTACGCCACATACTCCCCAAAAACTCTTTCAATAGAAGGGAGGTCGAGGGAGGCGAATTCCCCCAGTTAAGAGGGTCGAAGGGGGCAAAGCCCCCTCATTAAGGGAGTTGAGGGGGTGAGGTCCACCCCGTTAGGTAGGTTACGTTAGGTTAAGTTAGGTTTCCTTACTTTAAATTTATGTGGCAGGCGATGTGGGGCAGCGGAAATATGAAGAGCAGGACAGGACATGGCGGCGGCAGCGGTGGTCCACTACATGGGCTTGGTGCAATATGTGGCATGAACAAGAGTAACTGTTCACCGTTGCAATGGGATTACTATCGGGTTGGAGGTAGCTGGTAGTCTGTAAAACAACTCGTCGGGGAACTTGTTTACTTTACTGCCGCACCCCAGCACTGCACAAGTGGATGGCATTTCAGCAGAAAGTCTGTCTTGCAGCACCAATGTGGAACAGATCAAAAGAAGAAGAAGACTGGTTTGTTTTACCTCCAACTTAGCCCCGAGCTTGAACTTGATGAGTTGTGAACACAACCTATACCTCCTCGCAGAAATAAGTCGCTCTGCTGTCCACCAGGCATGCGCACTGGGGGAATACACAGCAGGAAAAACTTTAATTTGCCTGGGTTTGTTCTAGTTTGTCCACTTGTGATCTTTGTGAGCGGTGAGTGAAATGTACAGTAAGCAAGTTGAACCTCTCTCTGCGAGCTATTTTACAGCTGCGAGCTGATTCTTACAACACCAGTGGTAATGGGTGACAGCGAACAGCGGCACAGGCACTGAAACATCAATTATTTAGTGATTTCTGGAAAATAAACTATCTTCATAATAAAGAGCATACTATTTTGTCCAGAAATATGCAGTCAGCGTCTCAAAATTAGTAGGCGTATATCCTCTCATTAATAATCCCCATAGTTTTGGCAATTTTATAGGAGTAAGCTTCAAAACAATGACAAAACTGGTTATCTGGCATGAGCTTCCCCCCATTCGTGCCGGATAGATGAGGTTCTACTGAGGAGGGTAGCTAAGGAGACTGACACCATCCTAATAAGTACTTGTTGGAGGATCCTTCAGAACTTCAAGGTTTTTCGGAGTGCTGAGTTCTTTGGAACTAATCATAGGCTTGTTTTTGTAACACTCAAGCTTCATGTTAGGTCAAGAAAAAACTCGAGATGCAACAATACTATGTTGCATCTCAAGAGGCTGAAAGACGTGGCATATGCTCAGAAGTGTGCAATGACAGTCTCTAATTGGTTCAATGTGCTCAGCACCCTTGGGGACCATATAGAACTGTGGGATACCTTCAAACATGAAACTCTCTGAGATGCCAAGGAGTGCACTGGAGAGTGCCTGAGATCTAGGAGTGGATTTGCCTCGGCGGAGAAGCTGGAGAATATTGAAGAGTCACGTTGCCAGGGTTGCTGGAAATCCAGACCAATCCCAGACCACTGCTGAATCTACAGATGATATTTCAGTTAACACTATTGTGGAACAAGTCAATCAACAAGACACGGAGGAAGAAGAATGAGAACAGCAGGAGGAGGAGAGGAGGGCAATACATGATGAACACACAACACGCTTCCTCAGTCACATACTGAGTCATGTGGAGTGCATGAAGGAGTAAGTCAGATACAGACCCTTCTGAATGAGGAACCGATGTGATGAGGCAGCTGGTAGGAGCAGTATCAGTTTACAGTCACATGCATATGGACCAAGTTAACCAATGCAGACAGGCCCTCCTGCTGACATGTCACCCGCTACTTCGCCAGGCAAGCAGCAGCTTCACTTCAAGAGGAAGACAGCCTTCAGCAGCAAGCAGAGGAGGCAATGGAAAACATTGATGAGGATGTGAGAGGTGTTGTGAGTTCCCTGAACTTCAAAGACTTTTAGTCAGTCTCTCCCCTCCACAACTCTCGGGCTTCGTGTGCATGAACTTCTCTTCTCTTAACCCGTAAAGCGTCATCGTAAGAGATACATCAGCCGCTCTCAGACATTAGAGCGTTGGAGGCGTATGCGATACGTCGCCCTCCTCCCATCCTTTTCCTGATAAATAACGTCCTCAAAATGTCTCTCATACATTGCACGCACACTATATGCTGCCTCCTTGACCCTGCTAACATGAATATCTTTTTTTTTTCTTTTTCCTATTATTAGTTTTCAATTTTGTAGCAGTTTCTGCTCCATTATTTTTGTGGTAGCTGCCTTATGGCGCTTTCACCCCGTTAATATGAACACATTCTAAATTCCATTACTTACTCTCCCCATTTCTAGTGTTTTTCGGTGCGAGTTGTGTTGTGGTAGTAAAACCATGTACAATATGAATTATGATATGCCTTTCATTTATCATATGGAAAACAAATACATATTATTCAAAAAATATTTGCACTTTGAAAGGCAACACTCACAGAGTATCTGGTGGTTGCCATCGATTTGATTTTTTGACACAAATATACACTCTCTCTCTCTCTCTCTCTCTCTCTCTCTCTCTCTCTCTCTCTCTCTCTCACACACACATGCACACTTAAGGGTATTTAGGGGTAATGGGGGAAGGGGGGTAGAGGAATTTGGGTAAGGGGTGGAAGAAAACAAAGGCTTTCAATAGTCCCTGTACTGCAAAATTTTTCTAATGTGGTAGTGGTGGGGACTCATAAAGCATGTTGTACAGTTCATCCACATTAGAAGTGGATGAACTGTACAACACGCTCTTCCAGCATCAGTGCCATATTCCACCTGCCACCACCAGCAATGTAGTGGCCAAGTGATTACTGCTTAGTAAATTGAAGTGACAAATGCAGTCCTGAGTTATAGTTCTTCAAAAGGATTTCTATTTCCAATCATAATCAAGAAGACAAAGATGGCACAGTATCCTAATTTAGACTCAATTGATAATCAGGTGAAGCGCTGAAGAAAACAGTTTAGTAAGCTAAAAGAGGAATCATGATATGAAATTCACCTGTGTTAGCACAGTTTGGGGTCAGCCATGGATATCTTTTAAGGTACCCTTTAGGGCCTGTAATCTGAAATATCATACTGGTTGAGAATCTCTTATCTGAAATTCCTGGGACCGAAGGTGTTGTGGATTTTGGAATATTTTTATTGGAATCTAAATAAAATGAAGGGGATTATTCATGAGAGGGTAGCCTATTAATTTCAAGATGCTGACTGCTTATATCTGGACAAAATATGATGCAGTTTATTATGGAGACAGTATTTTTCTCCGGAAACCACTAAATGATTGACTTTTCAGTGTCTATTGTGCACCCGCTGACGCCCGTTGCCACAGCCGCAAAATAGCTCGCTGAGAGGTTCAACTTACTTACTGTTTCTATATTTCACTTAATGCTTGTAAAGATCACAAGTGGACAAACTAAAACAAAACCAGGCAAATTAATGTTTTTCCTGCTGTGTGTTCCCCCAGTGTGCATGCATACTGAACAGCAGAGCAACTTATTTCTGCAAGGAGAAACTTCTCGCAACACTGGCTTGACCGCCGTCGCCGCCATATTCCGTCCTGCGCTGCATATTTCCGCTGCCCCACACTGCGTGCCGAATAAATTTTAACTAGCCAAACATAACTTTACGTAACCTACCTAACGGAGGGGGCTTCGCTCCCTCGACCCCCTTCCATTTGTGACGGAAAAGCAATATGGCAATGAGTTGTATGGACATGAAATATACTTCATATATGGAGCTTCACCCCTCTCGACCCCCTTCTATTTTCCAGAAGTCACCTGTTACTGCACTGCATTCAGGGACTAAAAAGAATCCACGTTGTACGTGACCAAAGGAGGCTACCCTCTCTTGAATATTACCCAAAATGAAACTGAAATAAGTCAACATTTTATGTTTAAAGTAATGTACAAGTAAAGACACTAGTCATGTTACACTCATACATGTAATTCAGATTTCACATTAAAATAAGTTTTTGTACTTATTGTACGAAAAACAACATGATAATATAGTGCTGAAAACAAATGCAATTGGACACGAGCGCACAGGTGCTATTTCTCCTAGTTTAAGACGCGGACTGAGACTAGGGTTGCCAACTTGCCCTTTCCTTAACCCCTTCAACATGAGGACGCATATACTGCATCCTTGCTCTCTATCATCTGACTGACGTCAGATGATAGAGTCGGTTAATCAGCATCTTCCCCTCCTCTTCATGAGCCGTCACCCGGCAAAGGTCTGTGGTCCCTCCTCGGAGGGACGTACGCGCTTAACCCTGACAGCCTCCATATAGCCCATGTCCATGTTGAGAAAAAAAAAAAAAAAAAAAAAAAAAAAAGCATCACATCAGCATTAAATTTTTTTTCGGATTTTGGAGGTTTTCAGATTTTTGAATTCTGGATTAAGGATTTTCAACCTGCATATAATTTTGTGGACTAATACTGAATAAAAATCTGCAAAATGCAATATACTACTTACAGTTACACAAAAAGTTACTCTTCTTTGGTGATCGCAGGTGTGGGGCTTGTTGCTGAAGAACAAGGTCTGTATGAGAGAGCACAGCCCCTGTGGTGGTTGTAAGTGATGGCATGAACGATGAGAGTCTGTATGGTGACTGGAGACGCCAAGATGTGTCTTGATGCATGGTTGCACCTCAGCCTCTTCGTTTAAACTTGTCAGCGACTAAAAGAAAATTAATAAATAATTATACAATTATATCATGAACATTGTCATGGCCCCTCTTATAAGTTATGGTGGCAGTTTTCTTAGAATGTAGAGGCAAACCAAATTATTTTTTGTAAGAAACTGAGATACATTAAAAACAAAATAATAGGTTTGAAAAATAGTACGGCCAGAGAATTGATGAATGAAAAAGAAAGTACAAGGGGGTGAAGGCATGCATGTTGAAATAAGTGAATAAGTGATTGACATATGGAAAGAGTATATTAAGTAGCTAGTGAGTGAAAGGAAGGGAAGCAACTGGGATGTGTTAAGAAAGGAGAGCATGTAGATATTGACAGAGAGTGACATAAAAAGGATAAATAAGGATAGTGGTGGAGGGGTTGGGGATTGACAAAATGCTGAAGTATGGATGTGATATGCTGGAAGGGGAACTACTGCTTTCCTTGGAAACCTTTGGAGTGTCTGAGAATTGGAAGAAAGCTACAATTATTCCACTATGCATAGGGAAGAGAAAAGAAATGAAAGCATCAGTTATAGCAGTATTCAGAGGTGGGCAAGTGCGGTACTTAGTGCAGTAGTACATCACAAGAAAAGTATCGCACTACCACAGACTTTCTGAAAATACCGCACTACCGCGGACCACACTAGAAAATCCTGCGGTACTTTTTGCGGTACTTAGAAACCTATCGAAGACATTTGCAGCGTGGCATGCTCACAGATTTTTATTTTTTATTTTTTTTACAGTGAATCGGACTCAATCAGTCAATCGGTATCAGTCATCAGAATCAGTGATTCAATCATTCTGACTTTTCAGTTATTGTTCAAAATTAAATACTAAATGAATAACTCGGAGGAAATCTGTTCGTCACTCAACCCAAGGCGGCGCTCCATGACTGCCTCTGACGATGACTGTACATGGCACTGAACAAGCAAGCAGTAACATGATCGCCACTCAATCTCATGTCCCGCACAAATTTTTCTTTGACGCATAACATAGACCACCGTGCATACTATACGTATCTGTTTTTTAACTTCATTGTAACTTCTCTATTCTCTCTCTCTCTCTCTCTCTCTCTCTCTCTCTCTTTTCAATGTAGCCAAGATCAATATTATTTGATTATCATAATAATAATAATAATAATAATAATAATAATAATTTATCATTATTATTATTATTATTATCTCCCCGTTAAAATTTCCACATGGTTTCTTCGCTGAGGCAGGAGACGCCAGTGCTTAGAGCTTTCCCACGGTCGAGGTCTCGCTATTACCAGTTGCAGTTGATGTGTTTTGTCTTAATATGTTGGAGAGTTTGAATAATGTTTCACTATTCCCATCATGATTTTCCTATATTACTAATCTTTTGTTTTCGCTCAAACTCCAGAGAATTCCTCCCCTTCCCCTTCACTCCCCCATATCCTCCCTACCATTCCTCCCTGGCTAGTGCTACTGCAGCTGTCACACCACCCTTCCTTCCTTCCTTCCTTACCACCCCCACCTCCTCTCTCACATGACGCTGATGTCCTCCTCCCCCTGTCCCTCCTCCTCCCTCGGAAAGTTGCATTCCTCCCTCCTCCCCTGTCCCCCTTCCTCCCTTACCTCCCTCTCTTCCTCCCCCAGTCCTCCTTTATTTTTTTATTTTTATATCACAAGTTATTAGTTAGTCAATGGATAGCCAGGAGAGGCATTGAAGTATTTTTTATATTGACTAGTGTCTACAAATACCGCTGTACTGCACACCAGATAACACAATATGAAAGAAAAAATATGGGACCGCACAACCGCAACCGCACTACTCCGGGAAAAGTACCGCATTACCGCAGGTAATGTAGGAGTAGGTAGGAAGACACCTACCGAATGGGCGTGAGCTACTCCCGGTGAGGATATATGGGAAGCGAGGAGGGTGCTGAAGCCCTTCAAAGACCCTTCCCATGTCCTCACTAACCGTTTCCCTTTTGTCTCATCAACACCAGAGAGCAGTTCAACATGCTCTCTAAAGACAGTTCCTCTTCTTTCTACACCACACTACATTCACAAAACACACACACCTTTTCCCAAAATTCAAAATTCAACATGGCGAAAAAAATAGCTGCCTCGGAGTCCCCGCCTGGGGGGGGGGGGGACCATAAATTCCCCCAGTGAGGACTCCCCTTCTAGCTGCCGACTTGAGAGGTGTCCTGATAACTCCTCGAACCTCCTCCTTATCAATTTCTGCAACATTCGCGGTCTTCGTTCTAATTTTCGTTCTGTGGAACATCTCTCCTCCTCTAAACCTCACCTTCTCTTCCTCACCAAAACACAGGTTTCTGAGGCTACTGACAGCAACCTCTACTCTGTTCCCTCCTACTATCTCTATCCTAAATTTCAATCCAAAGCTGGATGTTGCGCCTACGTGCGCAACGACATCACTTGCTCTCGTGCCCACGACCTTGACTCTTCTGAATTTTCCACCATCTGGTTAAGACTTCATTGTCATTCTATTACTAAATACATCTGTGCTGTTTATCTCTCACCTAACTCTACTAACTATGTAAAACTCTTTGACTATTTGAACTCTAAAGTGGAGCGCATCTTGACCCACTCTCCCTTTGCTGAAATCTCCATCTTGGGAGATTTCAATGTTCACCATCAGCTTTGGCTTTCATCCTCTTTCACTGACCAGCCTGGTGAACAAGCCTTCAACTTTGCTCTCCTCAACGACCTAGAGCAGTTGGTTCAGCACCCTACTCGTATTCCCGACCGTCTTGGAGACAGGCCCAACATTCTAGACCTCTTCCTTACCTCTAATCCTTCTGCTTACTCTGTCAAACTGTTCTCTCCGTTGGGCTCCTCTGATCATAACCTTATTTCTGTATCCTGTCCTATCGATCCTGTACATCCTCTGGACCCATCAAGGAGGCGATGCTTCTGGCATTTTGCTTCAGCTCGGTGGGACGACCTGAGGATGTACTTTTCCGATTTCCCGTGGAATGATTACTGCTTCCAGGAGAGAGACTCCTCTGTGTGTGCTCTGCGCATCACAGAGGTGATTGTCTCTGGAATGGAGGCATACATTCCACTTTCTTTCTCTACTCCTCATGCTAAAAAGCCTTGGTTTAATCATGCTTGTTCTCGTGCTATTAAAGATAGAGAGGCAGCTCACAAAAGGTTCCTGAGCCTTCGAACTCCCACTAACTTTGATCTATACATTTCAGCCCGGAATCGTGCCAAATCTATTCTCCGACTTACCAAAACTTCTTTTATAAATAGAAACTGTCAACACCTTGCTTCTTCTAATTCTTCCCGTGACTTCTGGCATCTAGCCAAAAATATCTCCTCCAATTTCACTTCTTCCTCTTTCCCTCCTCTCCTTAACCCTGACGGCAGCACTGCCGTCTCATCTGTCTCTAAGGCTGAACTCTTCACTCAAACTTTCTGTAAGAACTCCACCTTGGACGATTCTGGGCATATTCCTCCTACTCATCTCCCCTCTGACTCCTTTATGTCTGTTATTAAGATTCTTCCTAATGATGTTTTCTATGCCATCTCTGGCCTCAACTCTCAGAAGGCTTATGGACCTGATGGAGTGCCTCCTATTGTCCTTAAAAACTGTGCTTCTGTGCTAACACCCTGCCTGGTCAAACTCTTTCGTCTCTGCCTATCAACATATAACTTTCCTTCCTGCTGGAAGTATGCCTTTGTACAGCCTGTGCCTAAGAAGGGTGACCGCTCCAATCCCTCAAACTACCGCCCAATAGCTTTACTTTCATGTCTATCTAAAGTTTTTGAATCAATCCTTAACCGGAAGATTCAAATTACCCTTCCACTTCTAATCTTCTATCTGATCGCCAATATGGATTCCGCAAGGGGCGTTCTACTGGCGATCTTCTTGCTCTCTTAACTGACTCTTGGTCATCCTCTCTTAGCCGTTTCGGTGAAACTTTCTCTGTTGCGCTTGCATATCGAAAGCCTTCGATAGAGTCTGGCACCACTCTTTGCTTTCTAAACTGCCCTCTTTCGAATTCTATTCCTCTCTCTGTTCCTTTATCTCCAGTTTCCTTTCCGGCCGTTCTATCTCTGCGTAGGTAGACGGTCACTGCTCTTCCCCTAAACCTATCAACAGTGGGATTCCACAGGGCTCTGTCCTATCACCCACTCTCTTCCTGTTATTCATCAATGATCTTCTTTCCATAACAAACTGTCCTGTCCACTGCATGACGACTCCACTCTGCATTATTCAACTTCTTTCAATAGAAGACCATCACAACAGGAAGTACACAACTTCAGACTGGAGGCTGCACAACGCTTAACCTCAGACCTTGCTATCATTTCCGATTGGGGCAGAAGGAACCTTGTGTCCTTCAATGCCTCAAAAACTCAATTTCTCCACCTATCAACTCGACACAATCTTCCAAACACCTATCCCCTATTCTTCGACAACACTCAGCTGTCACCTTCTTCAACACTAAACATCCTCGGTCTATCCTTAACTCAAAATCTCAACTGGAAACTTCATATCTCCTCTCTCGCTAAATCAGCTTCCTCGAGGTTGGGTGTTCTGTATCGTCTCCGCCAGTTCTTCTCCCCCGCGCAGTTGCTATCCATATACAGGGGCCTTGTCCGCCCTCGTATGGAGTATGCATCTCACGTGTGGGGGGGCTCTACCCACATAGCTCTTCTGGACAGAGTGGAGACTAAGGCTCTTCATCTCATCAGCTCTCCTCCTCCTACTGATAGTCTTCTACCTCTTAAATTCCGCCGCGATGTTGCCTCTCTTTCGATCTTCTATCAATATTTCCACGCTGACTGCTCTTCTGAACTTGCTAACTGCATGCCTCCCCCCCTCCCGCGGCCCCACTGCACACAACGGACAAGAACAAACTTGTATGAATTTTTTAGTTAGTGGACTTAAAGTTAGTGGAGGAGGAACTACATTTAGCAGAAGCTAATTGGTCAGCTAACTGTTTCTAATGTTAGCAAAAACACTAATCAGCTAATGAAAAAATTAGCTTCGCTAATTAGCGATTAGCGGAACCGTGCCCACCACTGATATTAACGGTAACCACAACAGCATCTGCTAGCTACCTCGCCCTCCTCTATTTATCTGCTGTCCCATCCTTTGGTTACTGTAGTCTTTTTAGGCCACCTGATGAAATATTTTCCTTGATCCTTGTGGTTTCCATTCAAATGAAGAAGTATTTACACCACAAGAAAGTCTTATGCATCAATCCAGGGTATGTATATGTTATGGAAAATAGCCAAGTGTTTGTGTGTGTCAGTACTGACACAGCTTAGGGGATCGCCTGTTACGTAGATTAGGTTTCGTTAGTTTGAATTTATTCGGCATGCGGTGTGGGGCGGCACAAGATGGGGCAGGGTGGCAGCAGGGTTGGCCCATTACACAAGCCGATGTTGCGAGTAATACCTCACCGCCGAAATAAGTCGCTCTGCTGTCCACCACGCAAGAACACTGAAGGAAATACACAGCAGGAAAAACATCAAATTGCCTGTTTTTTTCTAGTTTTTCCACTTGTGATCTTTGTGAGTGGTGAGTGAAATATAGAAACAGTAAGCTAGTTGAACCTCTCTCTGCAAGCTATTTTGCAGCTGCGGCGGCAGCCGGCGGTGTGTGCATAACAGGCAGGGTTGGCGGTTTCAACAAATGGTTTAAACCAATAAAAAAAGTGGTTTAAACCAACTAATAAACCTTTTTTTTTTCTTTCGTGTGTATCTTTGTTAGTTTCATCAAAATTGTGGTTTTAACTATATGTAAGAGTTTAATTATGTACAGCAGGGTTGGCAGTTTAAACCAGGGGTGTCAAACTCAAAACCCTTCGAGTGCCAATTCATACTCTGAAGTGCCATAATGGGGCCCAACAAGGTAAAAAATACATTTACAAGATTTTTGAAGTTACCGTGATACCGCGGGCCATTTCTGACTATTCCGCGTGCCATGAGTTTGACACCCCAGGTTTAAACCAAAAGATATCAATAAAACCAATGTTTTTATTGTGTATCTTTGTAGTTTTCATCAGGTATTGTGGTTTTAATTATAAGTGGTTTTAAATTTTTAATTATGCACAGTCATTTTACTTACCAGCATGAAAACATCAGTTGGTAAACTCAAATCTCTATTCAAATGCAGTAACTTCAAAGTAACTGAAAATATAATTTTGGTACATTATATCTAAATAAATAAATAGATAAATAAATATATATATATATATATATATATATATATATATATATATATATATATATATATATATATATATATATATATATATATATCAGTCGTCCCTCAAATAGTACGGTTTCCAATAGTACGGATTCAGTTTTATACGGATGGTCATGGAAGATTTTTTTTAGGATTTTTAAATTTCCCGCTCGTCACACCAAGTAGCCCTGGCATGAGTGGCAACACTGTTCAACCAAAACACCTGCTGAACGCACCCCAATACATTCGAGAAAGGTGTTCACCTTGAAGAAAAATTCAGATTTAGGAGAAGTTACGTTTTGGGATAAATTATGTTGCCACAGGGAGAGCATACCACGTGAATGAGAGCAGCGTTCGCTGTATCTATCATCTTGAGTCTTGATCTTAGTTCAGGACGTAGTTGTCCCTTTCGGTCCCAACTACAGCCTTTGAAATGGCTTAATCCCTCAGGGCCAACACCCTGAAAATCATTGTGAAAAATAAATTCTTGCCGCAGTAACTGCCAGTGCTCCAAGAGTGCTGCAAGAGTGGAGATAAAGGCTGTCCTTTTACTAAGCCTCATCGTTGTTATTGTAATGGCGTCTCACTCATAGCAAAATGACGTACGCTGATCTTCCTGGCGACGTTTAACATGTATTACTAGCTGTCCTGACTGATGAACTCCTTACAACAGAAGATGAAAAGGAAGCTGCAGTGGTTATGGTGGCACAAAGAGGTGAAATGCAATGGAAACTATTATATGTGTTTGTTTGGGCCGCCATATTTGCTGATGACGTCATCACAGCACGAAGGCGCTTCACCTCTCAAAGCCGGGAGCCAGCAGACGTGCCGAGTTGGCAACTCGTGCTGCCGCGTCATGCGTCTGAGAGCACTCGTGACGTTCCAAGAGTCCCGATTCCCTCTCTCAAACGCAGCCCAGGAGTGTTTCTAAGGGGGGCACTAATTTTATACGAATTTTCGAATAGTACAGGGATCCTGGGTCCCTAACCCCCGTACTATTTGAGGGACGACTGTATATATATATATATATATATATATATATATATATATATATATATATATATATATATATATATATATATATATATATATCTATATATTACCTCTCGAAGTTTCAAGGCTTCATTCAAGGTATGGCGCTAAACTTCGAGGATCGCTAACTCGAGGTATTGAAATACATGAAAAAGTGATTATTGGTTCCGGCCCGTGGAAAAAAATTGCCTTTTTTTTCGACTTGACTCCCTTGTTATCACAATTTTTTCGACTTTACTTTCTTGTTATCTCAAAATACGTACCTTCGTAATAGGCAAAAAATGGTAAATGAGAACAGGTCGTTTTGAAGCCGCAGTTGAAGGCGGCTGCCTTACAATTGGCTGAATACACGCTTGTGATCCACGTGGTGTCGTCTGCTAAAGTAAGGGCGGTTGCTCGCGGTCACCCGAGGGACAGTTGGACAAAGCTATAGCTTCTGATAGTTTTCTGTGTGTTATGATATAATATGCTAACTCTTTCTGTTATATATCATTAAATCACTAACATCATGATTAACTTGTCAATGCCTGTTGAACGTAAACCGCCGCCGCAATCGCAAAATAGCTTGCAGAGAGGTTCAACTTGTTTACTGCTTCCATATTACTCTCACCGCTCACAAAGACCACAAGCGGACAAAAAAGTACAAATCCAGGCAAATTAACACTTTTAATGCTGTGTATTCCCACAGCGCGCATGCGTGGTGGACAGCAGAATGACTAATTTCAGCGGGGAGATATTTCTCGCAACACCTGCCAGTGTATAGTGGACCTTCTTCTTCTTCTTTTGACCTGTAATGTTTTGTATCCCTTCTTAGGTCCTCCTTCTCCACATTTTTATACTTCACAACATGCACTTAGAGCCGCTTTCAGTCATTTTGTTTGTATTGATCGTTATCAGTCGCGGGGATCGCCACTTTAGTATTTCCACATGAAACTGGCCGATGGGTAGTGATGTGATGTGATGGTGTCGGAGGTATTGCCTTTACAACGGCACCTCGTGGCGGCTGCTGGGTTAGCCTCGCCCCGCACCTTACCACACACTCTCAACACCTGTCGCTTCGTTTGCAGCCACCATCCCCATAGGCCAATTTCACGTGGAAAACTATGGCGTCGATCGCCGCCATTAGTACGATCAAAACAAACAGTGACTGTGAAAGCGGCCCTGATTTACTTCACAGTGCGCACTTAGTTACACTTCACCCAGATCTTAGGTGTTTTCCTGTTCTTTTCTTTCCCTGAATTTGGTTTTCTATGCCCTTTTGCTATTTTCCACTGTTACTTTTCACTGTCGCTGACATGCATTACAGGTCAAAAGAAGAAGAAAAAGAGGAAAACAACACTGGGAGATCTACAATTTTCATAGACTCGAGAAAAAAGTTTTTTGGACTGTGGTTCCCCAGCACGGGGTGTTCTCTTATCTTGTTAATCAAGTAGTAAGCAAAGCAGTTCTGCCAGTCCATTTTACGAGTCTTTTGGTGGGCCACCTTCCACTGCTCCTCACTCCTCAGCCATTGCTGTCTTCTGTTTGTTTACATGCAGCCGTTCGGTACCCACGTACCCACGCTCGTATTCACAACCGTTTTCCATTCATACGGACAACCAACAACTCGCTCCCGGTTGGGTATACGGGCAACCGTGGTTGCCCATAGCCCCAATGGTTGGACACCGCCTTTTGAGGCAGCACGCATGACGCCGACGGTAGGTAGACGCGACCGGTACATGTCAAAGCAACGAAACTCGTGGCGGTTCTGCGCGATAGTCCTGATTGTAAGAATTTAGTACTCAGCGCTAAACGCGAGGATCGCTAAACTCGGAGAGCGCGAATCTCGAGTGGGTTCTGTATATATATATATATATATATATATATATATATATATATATATATATATATATATATATATATATATATATATAATATGATGCCCCGCGTGGAGAAGTGCCCCAAGCGCCAATTTTTAAAACGTCAGAAATCGCTTCCAAATTTTGGAAATGTAAAACATTAATAACTTTGTTGTCATTGAAGCTAGGAGCATTTTGAAAACATCATTTTTAAGTATTTTTCAAGACAAAACCACTGATGTTAGTTTTAGAAAGATTAAACAAAAACAAATAACAAGTAGACAAACAAACAAACAACAAGTAGACAAACAAACAAGCAAACAACAAGTAGACAAACAAACAAACAACAAGTACACAAACAAACAAACAACAAGAAGACAAACAAACAAACAACAAGTACACAAACAAACAAACAACAAGTAGACAAACAAACAACCAGATGATTTGTTTATGACATCATGAGCAGATTCAGTCACACAAAGTATTACTGGTTTGATTACTAACACAAAAAAAACTATAATGGAGTGTCAAACAAGCAAACAAACACACAAACAAACAACAAATAAAAACACAGTTGTTTGGAACTAGTTTTGTGTGTTTCTAGGCAATAAGAACTCAAATCCAGTAGTGATTGTGTATTATTCTTCCCATGTTGTCTTCCAGACAACCAAACAATAATAAAAACAAGCAAACAACAAACAAAACAGGTAAGCGGTTATTCGTTTTCATGCTATTTTTTTCTCCCAAAGCCTGAGTCATCACGCAAAGTATTACTGGTTTGATTACTAACGCCAAAAAAACTATAACGGAGTGTCAATCAAGCAAACAAACTTAATCAACAAACAACCAACACAGTAACGTTTGGTACTAGTTTTGTGTTTCTAGGCACTAAGAACTCGAATCTAGTACTGATTGTGTAAAAATTCTGCCAAAGTTGTCTTCCAGTCCCAGACACAACTAAACACACACAAACAAGCAAACAACAAACATACAAAAAACAGATAATCGGTTACTCGTTTTCTTGGTATTTTTTTTTTCTTCCCAAGCCTGAAGTCCATTCAGGAAATGATTGTTTAATGTGCAATAATAATGATACTAAACAAAAACAAATACATAAAAACAAACAAACAACATACAATGCAAACAACCAACATAAAATCGCCTCAGCGGTGTTTTGATCAAACATTGCACTAACCGAATGGATAATGATTCTGCTTATTGTTAACTGTACACCCAAACAACCAAACAAAAAAAGCGAACAAACAAACGATTAGTAAAATTAATATTAAACTCTACTGTTTCATTAAAAAAATAGTTATTCTAATGTTTACCCCTCGCTTGCATGGCTACAGTGCGCGGGGTAGGGGAGCACACGTCACCACCACCACCACCGCAGCCGGGAGCTTGGGACACTCCTCCGAGGCACGTTTCGCCAGGGCATGCAAGTCGAGTGAGTGTGCAGTTTTACCTCTCTGGTTTCAGAGCGTTTTGACCGTATTGCGAGTGGCGTTTTGTCCTTTCCAACATGCTGAGATTGAAGTAGAAGGGTGAAAATAGTGCTATATGTGCTTAACTCCAAACCGGCTATTGTGTCGCTTGGGACACTTCTCCACGCGGAGCCTCATATACAGTCATCCCTCAAATAGTACAGGGGTTAGGGACCCAGGACCTCCATACTATTCGAAAATCCGTATAAAATTAGTGCCCCCTCTAGAAACACTCCTGGGCACTCCTACCGAATCCGAGTCCTACCTGGCTCAGCTGTTACCCACGGGCGCAAGTTGCCAGTTATGCATTTTCTGCTGCAGTCACAGTGTAGTATTACCACAATAGGGGTGTCGAAGGGGGCGAAGCCCCCACGTTAGAGGTCAGGATATTTCAAATTCGGTTGGAGTAGTTTACATATGTGTCTTAACTATAAAATATGGAGATGTAATGTTGTATTTTGGAGGCGGGGAGTGAATCTCCACAATTACCATTTCGTATCTCATTTCAAGTATGAATTAGAAAGCAATAGAAACTGTGGTAGAGAGTAAGAGAGAGTGTGAGTGTATGACATGGCTCGCTCGCTGACAATGTGGAGGGCAGCGCTGCCAGGATGGCTCCGTTGCTCAGCGTGGTAACACTACACCAGAAAATGCATAATTAGCAACTTTGGCCGGCGAGTAGAAGCCGAGCCAGGCGGGACCCCGATTAATGTGGTAAGCTCTCCTTACTGCAATGTAACTCGTACCAAAACGTAACTTCTTCTAAATCTGAATTCTTCTGCAAGGTGAAAACCTTTCCTGAATGCTTTGGGGTGCATTCAGTAGATGTTTTGGCTTGTCTCTTGGGTTCCATGTTCATGTTATGTGGTAATGGAGAAGCGTAGCTAAACAAGGTTTCCACCGACAAGAGATCAGCTAGCGACTCATGAGAGTCATGAGAGTGAGCAAAAATCGCTCATCTCGCACAACTCTCATGAGTCTCCCAGTGGCTCGCTAGTTTGTGTTTTCATGGAAACCATGTAACGAGTGAGATGCGACCAAAAGAGCTCGGAGGGTATAAAAACGATGTCGCAGCACTTCCGAGTTGCAGTTGGGATTGGACCTTCAAGCAGTCAGCATGGACGATGTGTACCTTGCTCTTCTCCTCTAGGTCCAGGCCAACATTCTGCAAGAACGGCTCTCCGAAACATATTGGAGATACGGAGAGTGATGCGAAGAAGGCGTAGGCGTCGGCCACAGGTCTGGGTTTGCAGTTGGCTCACCAAACAGCAGAGACTTGACCACAGTCAGTACTATAGGCTGGTCCAGAAGCTGAGGACAGAAGATCTGAATTACTTCAAGAATTATATGAGGATGCCCCTGGAGCTCTTTAATGAGATCCTCAAGAGGGTGAGGCCGGCTATCAGCGGACCAGGAACCAATGCCCGTGCATCTCTTGATCCTGGCTTGAAGTTGGCACTGACTTTAAGGCACCGAGCCACTGGTGACCAGTACCCGAGCCTCAGGTTCAACTAGAGGGTCAGCAAGACAGCCATCTGCCGTGCCATCCCCAAGGTGTGTGAGGCCATCGTGAAAGCCTGCAAGGAAGAAGTGTTCAAGTTCCCAACCTCACCTGGTGTCTGGTGAGTGAAAAGAGCTGGCCATGAAATTCGAGAGGAGGTGGCACGTACCCCATGCCATAGGAGTCCTGGATGGCAAGCGCATCAAAATCAAGCAGCCTCCAAACTCAGGCAGCGAGTACTGGTACGTATATAAGCATTGCTACTCTATCATCCTCATGGCACTCGTCGACGCAGACTACAAATTCATCTGGGTGGACACTGGCTGTGTTGGACACATGTCAGATGCTCAGATATTTAATGAGTCAGAGTTGAAAGAGTGCATTGAGAACAGTACCGTTTGTCTTCCACCAGCTGAACGACTCCCCCAGAAACCAGAGGCAGATGAAGATGGTGCAGATGAGATCAGACTTATCCCCTACTTCATTCTCGGCGACAACGCTTTCGCCTTGAGGAACTACATGATGAAGCCGTGGTCCAAGAGAAACATGACCAAGGAGGAACTCGTCTATAACTATCGCATCCCCAGAGGCAGGCGGGTGGTTGAGAATACATTTGGTATTATGGCCAATAGGTGGAGGTGCTTGTTGACCACCATGTACCAGTCTCCTGATGTGGTGAGAAGCATTGTTGAATGCTGCATTGTTCTACATAACCTACTGAGGATCAGGAACCCCAGAATCCACAGTGCAGAGGTGGACCACAAGGATGAGAACTACAATGTCATCCCTGGAACTTGGAGGCAAGAGATCGACCTGGACCTGGCCAAGGACCAGCGCCTGTACCTCCAACAGTACTTCAAAGACTAGAGGAGAGAAGGGGTCCCTGGCAGGAGCAGATGATCACCCTCAACAGGAACTAGTCATAATAAGTGTTGTGACAAGAGACTTTATTGTTTATTTATATTTTTTTCTTTTAAGTTGTGACAAGATACTTTAGTACAGTAGAGCCCCATTTAGCGCGAGAATTAGGTGGATAAACGCGGTCGCGCTAACTGAATTCGCGCTAATTGAATAAAGTAACCAATATGAAGAAAAAAATTTGGTGCACACGTGGGTCTGACTTTTGGGTTTGATAATTACTCAAAATAATCACTCGCATTAAAAAAAAAAACCCTACGATTGGCTGAGCTCTGAAAACACGCTTGTGATTTGCTGGGAGTCCGATGACATCATCGCCGGCGCTCACCCGGTCAGCGGCCTCGCTGCCTTAAGGCAGTATCCCACTTGGACAACCGGCAAATCCAAATTTTCCGGGTGTACGTCACAGACGGCCAAGGTCAGTTGCCAGTATCCACATCCACAACGTAAACAAAGCACTTGCCCTGTATCAACATGGCGTCGTCTGCTAAAGTAAGGGCTCTCGCGGCTTGTGCTGCGCATCATGGCGGCTTGTGTCGCGCATCATGGCGGCTTGTGCTGCGCATCATGGCGGCTTGTGCCGCGCATCATGGCGGCTTGTGCCGCGCATCATGGCGGCTTGTGCTGCGCATCATGGGGACTTCTGCTGTGCATCATGGCGGCTTGTGCCGCGCATCATGGCGGCTTGTGCTGCGCATCATGGCGGCTTGTGCTGCGCATCATGGCGGCTTGTGCTGTGCATCATGGCGACTTGTGCCGCGTCTCATGGCGGCTTTTGCTTCACATCCTGGCGGCTTATTAAGCGGATCATGGCGGCTTGTACTGCGCATCATCGTGGCTTGTGCTGCGCATCATGGCGGCTTATGCTGCGCACCATGGCAGCTTGTGCCGCGCATCATGGCGGCTTGTGCCGTGCATCATGGCAGCTCGTGCTGTGCATCATGGCAGCTTGTGCTGCGCATCATGGCGACTTGTGCCGCGCATCATGGCGGCTTGTGCCGCGCATCATGGCGGCTTGTGCCGCGCATCATGGCGGCTTGTGCCGCGCATCATGGCGGCTCGTGCCGCACATCATGGCGGCTTGGCGCAATTTTCAAAATTCAGTCGTGGTGGCTGCTCGCGTTAACTGAGGCTTTCGCGCTAATTCATTTTTTTCTTGGTAAATGGTGGCTCGCGCTAATTGCGGTTCGCGCTAATTGATCTCGAGCTAAGTGGGGCTCTACTGTATTTATTTCACTAAGTGTGACTGGATGAAAGTATACAGGTGTGCACATTCTTGGAATGCGATGGGATATAACTCATGTTTTTTGGACAATCTTTGGTAGTACTGAATGTGCTCATTTCATTTGTCTTTGTGTAAGACAATCTTTTCAAAATGTGTTGCAAGTACCGCATTAAATTATTTGTTTTCGTTGTGGTCCACTAATTATTATATTGGACCCACCGAAGAGGCGATGCTTCTGGCATTTTGCTTCAGCTCGGTGGGATGACCTGATTATGTACTTTTCCGATTTCCCGTGGAATGATTACTGCTGCCAGGAGCAAGACCCATCTCTGTGTGCCCAGCGCATCACAGAGGTGATTGTCTCTGGAATGGAGGCATACATTCCACGTACTTTCTCTACTCCTCATGCTAAAAAGCCTTGGTTTAATCACACTTGTTCTCGTGCTGTCAAAGATAGAGAGGCAGCTAACAAAAGGTACCAGAGCCTTCGAACTCCTACTAACCATGATCTTTTCATTTCTGCCCGGAATCGTGCCAAATCTATTCTCCGAGTTACCAAAAACTCCTTCATTGATAGAAAATGCCAAAACCTTGCTTTTTCTAATTCTTCCCAGGACTTCTAGCATCTAGCCAAAAACATCTCCAACTTCACTTCTTCATCTTTCCCTCCTCTCCTTAGTCCTGACGGCAGCACCGCCGTCTCATCTATCTCTAAGGCTGAACTCCCCTCTCAAACTTTCTCTAAAAACTCCACTCTGGACGATTCTGGGCATATTCCTCCTTCTCATCTCCCCTCTGACTCCTTTATGCCTGTTATTAAGATTCTTAAGAATGATGTTTTCTATGTTCCCTCTGGCCTCAATCCTCAGAAGGCTTATGAGCCTAATGGAGTGCCTCCTATTGTCCTTAAAAACTGTGCTTCCGTGCTGACACCCTGCCTGGTTAAACTCTTTTGCCTCTACCTGTCAAAATCTACCCTTCCTTCCAGCTGGAAGTATGCCTTCATACAGCCTGTGCCTAAGGAGGGTGATTGTTCCAATCCCTCAAACTACCATCCTATAGCTTTGCTTTCTTGTCTATCTAAAGCTTTTGAATCAATCCTTAACCTGAAGATTCAAAAGCACCTCTCCACTTCTGACCTTCTATCTGATCGCCAGTATGGGTTCCGCAAGGGGCGTTCTACTGGTGATCTCCTTGTCTTCCTAACTGACTCTTGATCATCCTCTCTTAGCCGTTTCGGTGAAACCTTTGCTATTGCACTGGACATATCAAAAGCCTTTGATAGGGTCTGGCACAAATCTTTGCTTTCCAAACTACCATCCTATGGTTTCTATCCTTCTCTCTGTACCTTTATCTCAAGTTTCCTCTCTGACCGCTGTATTTCTGCTGTGGTAGACGGTCACTGTTCTTCCCCTAAACCTATTAATAGTGGTGTTCCACAGGGTTCTGTCCTATCTCCCACTCTCTTTCTGTTGTTCATTGATGATCTTCTTTCCAAAACGAACTGTCCTATCCATTCTTACGCCGATGACTCTACTCTGCATTACTCAACTTATTTTAGTAGAAGACCCACCCAACAGGAACTAAATGATTCCAGGCTGGAGGCAGCAGAACGCTCAGCCTCAGACTTAACTATTATTTCCGATTGGGGCAAAAAGAACCTGGTGTCCTTCAACGCCGTAAAAACACTTTCTCCACCTGTCCACTCGACACAATCTTCCAAACACCTATCCCCTATTCTTTGAGAACATTCAGCTATCACCTTCTTTAACACCAAACATCCTCGGTCTATCCTTAACTCAAAATCTCAACTGGAAACTTAATATCTCTTCTCTTACTAAATCAGCTTCCTTGAGACTGGGCATTCTGTACCGTTTCCACCAGGTCTTCTCCACCGCACAGCTGCTATCCATTTACAGTGGCCTTGTCCGCCCTCGTATGGAGTATGCATCTCATGTGTGGGGGGACCCCACTCACACAGCTCTTCTGGACAGAGTGGAGTCTAAGGCTCTTCGTCTCATCAGCTCTTCTCCTCTTACTTATAGTTTTCTACCTCTTAAATTTCACCGCCATGTTGCCTCTATTTCTATCTTCTATCGATATTTTCATGCTGACTACTCTTCTGAACTTACTAACTGCATGCCTCCTCCTCTCCCGCGGCCCCGCTGCACACGACTTTCTACTCAAGCTCATCCCTTTACTGTTCAAATCCCTCACGCAAGAGTTAACCAGCATCTTCACTCTTTCATCCCTCACGCTGGTAAACTCTGGAACAAACTTCCTTCATCTGTGTTTTCTCCTGCCTACGACTTGTTTCAAGAGGAGAGTATCAGGACACCTCTCCTCCCGAAACTGACCTATCTTTCGGCCTCTCCTCTAATTCTTTTTAGGAGCAGTGAGTAGCAGGCTTTTTTTCATATTTGTTTCCTTTTTTTTTATGCCCTTGAACTGACTCCTTTGATGTAAAAAAAAAAAAAAAAGGGGTTAACAAGGAAACTCTCAACGGAACTTCAATGGGTACCAGTACTCAAGATTCATCGATGACATCCCGGAGGAGATCAGAAGTCCCTACCTGAAGCCAGGACACAGTCTCTTTGAAACACTCATATCTCTGGATCCTAAACAGTGGTGGGACTAAGTAGAGTTTATAATGTGAACCATTCAACCTTTGTTGTATTCCACACCTATGGCATGACCCACCTCCTATAATGTGGGAATCTGCTAATATAAGAAGCAGGTTTTATGTGAAACAAATGACATTTTCAGACATAAAATGTATTTCTTCACTTACCTGCTTCTTATATACATTACCCACCCATCCTCCCCGCTACTTACCATTGTTTCAAGAAAGAATGACGGTCACTGTGGAGGAAGGCAGGGTTGCCATAGTTGCCAGAGGTTGCCAAGGGTGGAATACGACAGAAATTCTTTTGAATGTGGGATTAGACAGCTGGGTAGAAGGCAGTGTTAGGCACGGATCTGCTTATCCACTAAGCACTAAATAGTGAAGCTAACTTTTTCGTTAGCTGATTAGCGTTTTTGCTAACTCTGGAAACAGTTAGCAGACCAATTAGCTTCCGCTAAATGTAGTTCCTCCTCCGCTAACTTTGTCAACTAAAAAACCCATGCAGGTTTGTTCTTGTCCGTTGTGGGCAAACACAGCACCAGTTGAGTCACATGGCGCAATAATTCCAGGGCTTCCACTTTTGGGTAAATTATGCCTTAAAGTAGGGTAATTAGACAATTATTAGGGGAAAGTTTTTGGTATTTTAAGGTAATGCATCTTCCATTTCCAACTCTGAACTCAGGATTTAATAACAAGAATTCAATAGAGTGTCAGTTATGGAAAAAAGTAAAAAATGCATAAATTTGCGGGATACCTTGGGTAAAATATACGGCTTTAGGATAAGCTGGAGGCTTCTTTCTCTTCTCTTCTTGTCTTGCCCTTCCGGTGTGTCATGTGCCACACCAAGGAGACCATCATTAACCCTTTCATTGCTAAACGCTCGCAGCGAGCATTAGGCGTATTTGCTTGTGGTGCTAAACGCTTGCTGCGAGCTCCACCCACACTCAAATCTCCCGCGTATGAGAGTGTTCCAACACTAATTTTCACAACACAGGATTGCCAATTGAGTGGGTTCTTCACTAAATTTGGTGGAAAATCACATCAGCCCAGCATGGCAAATGTACGGACGAGTAACTGGTGGATGTTCTTGCCCAGTATAGCGGCATTTTTGCATAGCTTCACCTATCACCTGACTGATTCTTTGACCAAATAGTTGTAAATATTACAGTTGGCAATGCTCCCTTGCCAGAATCTGAAGGAGAGATGTCCGCAGTTCCCTCAATGTGGCTGATCATCCCGCACGCACCGACGTAAGTGTTAACATTCAACACTCCCTGAACGTGCATGTACGTTCACAAGAGAGGCATACATAACCAACTTCTATAGATCTGGACCGCCTCTTTCGAATGGTGTTTTTGTTTTTTAGCTGTGATGAATAGTTTTTGAGATACAGAGGTTAAAAGAAACCCCCCATTGAGCTGCCCGACTGCGCCTGAGGGGATAGTCGCATCCACACCGCGCGCAAGGAAAGGGTTAACGGTCACTAGGTCTGTTTTTAAGGGTTTTAGAGCCAAAATACTAAACTGAAGCTATATCCATATAAAAAAACTTAGTGGTTAGCGTTAGCTTCCTCTGATTTCTTTATCAGTTTAGCTGTTTAACATGAGCGAACCTAACTTTTTAGTTATTGGATTACCAGTTAGCGAAGCTAACTTTTCGGTTAGCGGTGCCCACCACTGGTAGTAGGGGAGCATTGTAAATGCTAATATAAGAAGCAGGTAAGTGAAAAAATACATTTTATGTCTGAAAATGTCATTTTACAATGAATGATAGAAGAGAAGTGAGGAATAGACCATAGAATTGGGAGATACAATTACAGCAAGGCGAATTTTGCACAACTAAGAAAGAATTTTGAAGAAGCGGGCTGGAGTAAGTTCTACAGAGCTAGAGGAGTGAAGTTAGTGGCTGTCTTTACTCAAAAATTTACAATGAGGGATTAAGGCGTGAAATAACGATGGGAGAAAGAGATGTAGCATGGAATAGGTGGATAAGAAAGAAAAGACAGGACAAACAAGTTAGAAATTAATACATTAGAATATGAAGAGAGGAACAGAGGAACTATGAGAGGAATATAATAGAAAATTGTAAAGGCCAGTCTAATCCATTTTGTATATATGTTAACAGCAAGCTGAAAAATAGAGAAGGAATAAGCAAACTAAATGAGGATGCGGCAGCAATGGTAGAAGCTATGAATGGTTGTTTTCAGGCAGTGTTAATGATGGAGAATGACTTTTGTGGACATGAAGGAAGAGAAGAAAATATAGACTACATGGAAGGAATACAAGTTACAGTACAAGAAGTGAGAGAAATAATGGAAGATCTGGAGGTGAGAAAAGCACTGTGACAGGATGGTGTGTCAGAGTTCTGAGGGAGTGATAAGATCCAATGTCAGTTCACTAGCAGAGGGCAAGGTCCCTGTAGACTGGAAAAGAACAGACATACTTGTACTATTATATAAAGGAGGATGCCAGGAAGACCCTTGCAATTATAGACCAGTTTCTTTGAGAAGTACGGTAGCTAAGATCTGTGAAAAACAAATCAACGCTAAGTAGATGAATTACCTGGAGGAAAACAGCAGATTGATGGACAACCAGTTTGGCTTTTGAAAAGGAAGACCTTGTACAACAAATTTGATGAGTTTTTACTCACGAGTGACAAACATAGTAGAGGAAAGGAATGGTTCAGCTGACAGAATTTACTTGGATTTAGAGAAAGCATTTAATAAGGTGCCACATAGGAGACAGAGATGGAGTGGGAGAGAGAACATCAGAAGACTGAGAAGAGGATTTTTGAGATGGATGAAGGATTCTTTGAAGGACAGGGAAATGAGGTCAGTGATCAGAGATGTGAGGTCCTAGTGGAGGAGTGATCAGTGAAGTTCCACAAGGGTCTGTGCTGACCCCAGTCATGTTTGCTATATATTTCAACGACATGACAGAGGGAGTAAACAGTTACGTGAGTTTGCTTGCTGATGATGCCAATTTATTACAGAGGACTGGAAGTGAAGAGGATTGTCAAGCACTTCAACAGGACCTGGACAGGATATGAAAGTGGAGTCATAGCTGGGAAATGGAATTTAACACCAGATAATGCAGTGTGATGGGATTTGGAAAAAGTAAAAAGAGAATTTCAGGTAACTTTACAATAGGAAATGAAAGCAATAAAAAACATCAATGGAAAAGGATCAGGGATTAACTGTATCAGATAGTTTGTCACCAGAGAAACACATACACAGAATTGTAGGTGAAACATACAACCTGGTGAGTAACATAAAAGTTTTTTTTCAATATTGGGATGAGGAAATGATGAAGAAATTAATTGCGACAGTGATACGCCCAAGGTTGGAACATGCAGCAACACTGAGGTTGCCGAGTATAAAGATGAATACTATATTTGAAAAATAAATTAAACTTCTGCTGATTCTTACCTCCATTATATGAGTAGTTATAAGTTGTGGTGGATGATTTAGCTGAAGAGCTCGGAAAAGCTGTGACATCAACAGCATAATAGATAATAAAACTGTTACCAAAATGGTTCGTTTCCCAGGCTGGATTTTGCGTGGCCTGATGTGAGACGGTAAAATAGCATAAGTATCATCTTCATAGAGAACCATCTTGTCAGGATTTATCTGAAACATGGAAAAAGAGAAAAACCAAACATTAACAATGAAATTCTACATTTGCATACAGATATACAGTAAGATGACCCAAAAAATTTGCATTCAAAATGTGAGCCTAGAGCAGGGCTACTCAACTGGCGGCCCGCGGTCCGAATCCGGACCTTATGAGTGTTGTAACTGGACCCCAAGTTCCAGCAGTAGAAAAATATAACTGATTTACATGGTCCTGGTAGTGATAGATTCTTGCAAGTATATTTCCTTGCCTGACTGTAGGCCCTACAATCAGTCAAGGAAATACACTTGCAAGAATCCATCGCTAGGACTTTCATAATGTAAAATTATATTTTGCTACTCCTGGAGCTGGGGTCCAGCTACAATATTTAATCGGATCTCTGCATACATTTGTACTTGTCTAACTGGACCTTTGCTCATAATGGTTGAGTAGCCCTGGCCTAGAGGATACCCTCCCATATCTGAATCCACACAATCCAAACAAAAAATAACTAAACACTAATTAAGAAGGTGATGCTAAGTGAAGTGACACAGCTGGTGTGATGGCAGAAGAAACAAGTTGGCACAAATGCTTCCCCACCCCTCGGACCCCTTTCTCAGGCCTTGTTGCCTCGTGTGATTGTCTCAACAAAGTCCTGATGACTTAAGCTCAGCATTTTTTTTCAGTAAAGGAGGCAGATCAAGGAAAAAAGAAAGAAACAAATGGCCTGCAAGCACTGACTGTACACATAGTGGACAGTGAGAGTGTTAGAATCATTGGAAGAGGTGTCTTCATACTCCCTCTTGAAAGTATTCAGTTTGGAGGCATGAGAAAATACAGACAAAGGATGAGGGGTCCAGAGTTTACAAAAGGGAAGGGAAAGGGAAAGGGAGCAAATGGGATGAAAAGATAAATATGTAGATTAACTCTTGCATAAACGCTTTGGAAAGTATACGGATGAGCTAGAGCAGAATGCCGAGTGCAGCAGAGCCGCTAGTGGGGTGGATGCATGCAATTAGCAAGCTCAAAAGAGCAGTTGGAACATAAGAACATGAGGAGTCTGCAAGAGGCAGGTTGGCCTATATAAAGCTCCTGTAAGCCTAACCCCACCTTATCTCACTATCCACAAATTTATTCAACCTCTTCTTGAAAGTATCTATGGCATTGGTACTCACAACATGACTGCCAAGCCTGTTCCACTCATCAACGATTCTATTGATAAACCAATCCTATGTCTTTGTTGAATCTGAATTTATCTAACTTAAACCCATTGCTGTGTGTCCTACACGGCTCTTTTACAACCAAAACCCTATTAACATCCCCCTTATTAAAGCCCTTCATCCATTTAAAGACTCAAATCTCTTCATAACCTTCGCCTCTCTAGAGAATGCAGATTGAAATAATTAAGTCTATCCTCATATGGTAAATGTCTCATCCCATGAATAATTTTTTGTCATCCTCCTCTGTACAGATTCTAACATCTTGATATCCATTTTATTATCTGGTGACCAAAATTGAACTGCATAATCAAGATGAGGTCAAACTCAGTTAGACAAACTAAAGCTTGAGGATGACTTCAGCCCTTCTGTTGCTTCTATCATAATAGGGCCACTAGAGGTCACTCCAATAAGCTTTTTGTCCCCCGTAACACTGAGGTGAGAGCTCGCTTCTTCTCACTGAGGGCAATTAACATCTGGAACAGCTTGCTGAAATCTGCTGTCTGTCATTTTGGTGAATGCCTTCAAACAACAGCTGGACATTCATCTTGGTCAAATCTTATACGAGTTTGATTATTTAGTTCATGTTGTTTGGTTGTACTTTTGGGTGTCTTGTTTAGATTGTTGTAGTTGACTGTTTTGCTGCTTTGTTGGCTGCCTATAATTGCCAACAAGTCACCAATGGTAGTTTCCTGTGTGGATGTCTTGAAAATAGTAGTAGTCTGTGCCATCTTGCAATGTCATAGTAGCCAACCATCAGACCATCTTCATGAAAATCATCAGCTGTAGTTCTGGTTGGAGACATTGCTTAGTTTTTGGATGGGGCTTGACCCCATCCAGGTTAGAAATCTAGGTAAGAAATTGCTTACGCTCCTTGAAATTAAATGCAATAGGCTACCCTGTTTGCACGATTCCTGGCCTGAATGCAATGAGCCTTAGGATGGAGGTTGGAGCTCACTAAGACTTCTAAGTCCCTCTCACACCAGGACCTGCTTAGAAGAGTGTAATTTAAGGAACAATTGTGTGAGGAGCTATTTACACCTACACTCAAAATACTATGCTTCCTGACATTGAATTCCATCTGCCACTTCCCTGCCCAATCATATAGACTGTCTAACTCATCCTGGAAAACGCTAGCGTTATGGTCTGATTTAATTACTCTACAGATCTTGGTATCATCTGTGAGCTTAATAACATCACTACTAAATCCTGTGTCCAAACCGTTGACATAAATTATAAAAAGCAGTGGACCCAGTACCAACCCGTAGGACTCCACTCGTAAACCAGCCCCAGTCAGACTTTTCATCATTAATTAGCACTCTCTGCTTCCTATCTCTAAGCCTTGCCTTGATCCATATCAATACAAGATAGAGAGGCAACACTGCAGCTGAACTGAAAAGAAGACTGTCAGTAGGAGGAGGGAAGCAGATTAGATGAAAAGTATTTGACTCTATTCAGTCCAAAAGAGCTGTGTGTGGATGGGGACCCCCCTACCCCCACCTCACACACACATAGACATAATCCATATGATGGCAGACAAGCCCTTGTACATGGATAGCATCTGGGAGAGGGAAAAAACTGGTAGAGATGATACAGAACCCCAAACTCGAGGAAGCTGATTTAGCAAGATGAAATATAAAGTTTTCAGTAGAGATTTTGAATTAAGAATAAACCAAGTATAACACACCTCGCCACTGCAGGTCTACCAGCCTAAGTCCCACATCTCACCAGACTGCTTTCCCTACATTTCATAAAGCCCCTTACTCACTATCACTCCACCGTCGGCAACTCTAGTTTAATCAAATGTTTGTCGCCTAAAAGAGGCGTGTGGACCGGAAGCCAGTGAGAAAACACACACACACACTGACGGAGGATAAGAGAGACGGCAGAAAGCTGTGTCGAGTCGCCAACCACTTAATATATCTCTCAATATAACTCTCAACACACATCAGCCATAAGCCTGTTATTTGTAATTCTTTAACCATTTTCACATGTGCAGTTTACTTTTGCTCCAAGGGGCCCTGTAGTGTTCTTCAGTTTTTACTGAGAGAGAGAGAGAGAGAGAGAGAGAGAGAGAGAGAGAGAGAGAGAGAGAGAGAGAGAGAGAGAGAGAGAGAGAGAGAGAGAGAGAGAGAGAGAGAGAGAGAGAGAGAGAGAGAGAGAGAGAGAGAGAGAGAGAGAGAGAGAGAGAGAGAGAGAGAATTACATAGAATTACATAGAAAATCAGACCACACAGACCCCATGGTCCAGACTTGGTGGTCTGTCCTTAAACCTAAGTGATTTTACATTAATCAGAAGACTCCAAAACGTTGCATTTCTACTCTAGTTGATATTAAGTTGAAGGAAGTGACGGTCGAGCTTATTTTTGAAGGAGTCAATCGTGTTACACTGGACCACTGACGGTGGAAGCTTATTCCATTCTCGCACTACAACGTTGGTGAAGAAAAATTTGGTGCAGTCTGAATTTACTTGTCTACATCTGAGTTTTACGCCATTATTCCTCGTGCGCAAAGTGTCATCGATCATAAACAATGTTGATCTGTCTACATTCGTGAAACCATTAAGTATTTTAAAACATTCGATCAGTTTTCCTCGGAGGCGACGTTTCTCAAGAGAGAACATGTTAAGGGTAGAAAGCCTTTCTTCGTAGGATTTGTTGCGCAAGGAAGGGATCATTTTCGTTGCTCGACGCTGAACACCTTCTAATTTAGCTATATCCTTTGCATGGTGGGGAGACCAAAACTGTACCGCATATTCCAAGTGTGGTCTGACTAAACTGTTGTAGAGCGGGAGTATTACATCTTTATTCTTGAATACAAAGTTTCTTTTAATGAAGCCCAACATTCTGTTCGCTTTATTTGCTGCATCGATGCATTGCTGTGAGAATTTGAGGTTTGACGCGATTTTGACCCCCAAGTCTTTGACGCATTGAACGCTTTTGAGTTTAACGCCGCGCATTTCGTATTAGAACTTCTTATTCCTCGTTCCAACTTGAAGGACCTGGCACTTGTCTACGTTAAAGGGCATCTCCCATCTATCCGACCAAGCTGAAATTTTGTGCAAATCCTCTTGGAGGCTTTGCCTGTCTTCGTCAGTGAGAACCGAGTTGCCAATCTTTGTGTCGTCTGCAAATTTACTAATGTGGTTATTGAGTCCAACATCCACGTCGTTGATGTAAATAATGAAGAGCACTGGGCCAAGGACCGAGCCCTGAGGGACGCCACTAGTGACAGGCGCCCACTCTGAGTTAAATCCGTCAATCACTACTCTTTGTTGTCTGTTGCTCAACCAATTCGCGATCCATTGGTTTACTTGACCGTCAATACCTATTTGCTTTAATTTGTAAAGTAATTTATGATGCGGGACTTTATCAAACGCTTTCTGGAAATCAAGATAGACTACGTCCAGTGATTTGGTTACGTCATAAACAGTGAAGAGGTCGTTATAAAAGGTTAATAGGTTTGATAGGCAGGATCTTTTGTTTCGGAAGCCATGTTGTGAGTCCCCAATCAATGAGTGGCTTTCAAGGTAATTCACAATTTTGTCTCTAATTATGCCCTCAAGTAGCTTACCTACAACCGAAGTTAGACTAATGGGCCTGTAATTACCTGGTACTTTTTTGTCTCCTTTCTTGAAAATCGGTGTCACGTTAGCCTTTTTCCAATCTGAAGGGACGATGCCTTGTCGCAAGGACATATTGAATACGGTTGTGAGGGAGGAGAGTATTTCGCTCTTTGTTTCTTTCAGCAGAGTTGGATATACTTTGTCAGGTCCAGGACTTTTATTTGTTTTAAGTGAATGGAGAGCTTTAAGGACTTCATCGGTTGTTATTTCAAAATTAGGCAATGCATGCTCGAGATTTACAATAGTACTGGTGTTGGTGGTAGCGAGAGGAAGACTGTTAGTATTAAACACCGAGGAAAAGTAATTGTTTAAGAGGTTTGCAATGTGTTGGCTGTCAATCACTAGTGCACCGTCGCTGTTTGTTAAAGGTCCAATACCACTTTTGATCGCCTTTCTGTTGTTTATGTAACTGAAGAAAGATTTCGGATTATTTTTACAGTTGGCTGCAATATTTTCTTCGTATCTACGCTTTGCCTGACCTACTAGTCTTTTACTCGTCGCCTGGCATCATTATAAAGTCTAATGTTTTCGGGCGTGCTTTGTTCTTTCTTTAACCTGTAAAACAATTTTCTCTCATTGACTGATTGTTTAATTTCGCTATTAAACCACGGTGGGCTTTTATTAGTGTTAATTCGCTTCCGCACAAGGGGACGAATGTGTTCTGCTGAGTGAGTAAGTGATTTTAAGGCTTAGCCAGGCTTCCTCTACGTTGCCGTCATCTGATAGTTGTATTTCTGTTAGTTTTGTCGGATTTCTACGAAGTTAGCTCTTTTGAAATTGGGCACCTTTACTTTATTTTCAGTCACTGATGATTGAGCTTTAATGTCGACGCGCACTAATTTATGATCGCAAGAACCGAGGTGTTCTCCTACCGTGACACTACTGATTAGGTTATCTTGGGTCGTTATAACAAGGTCGAGTATATTATTTTGTCGAGTTGGCTCAGAAACCATTTGGCTTAGATAATTTTCTTCTAGAAATTGATCATTCTATGTGACTCGCCTTCTGTACCTGACAGTGTCGCCCAGTCGATATGGGGAGGTTAAAGTCTCCTAATATCAGTGAGTCGCTGTTATTAGCGACTGCCTTAAGACGCTGTACATTTCAAGGTCGTCATCGAGTGATTGCCCGGGAGGTCTGTAGGTGACAGATATATTTAAGTTGACTTTTGCAATGTTTACTCGCACGCACAAATGTTCAACGTTACTGTTTCCGGTGTTTTGTCAGTGGGTTGCAAATAGCTTTTTGACATAAAGGGCGACGCCACCACCTCTACGGTTTACACGATCTTTGTTGAAGAGTCTGTAGCCATCTATGTTGTATTCGAACTTAAATCAATATTTGTGGTGTCGATAAATGTTTCGGTTATAGCAATTATGTCAAAATTTTCTGTTAAAGCAAGACATCTCAGTTCATCAAATTTGTTTCTTAGGCTACGCGCATTGAAACTAAGGATTTTAAGTTATCTAGAGGCTTAGTAATAGAGGTGGTGGTACTTGCGGGATCACGGTTACGGGTTTGTCGCGATGCACGGCGTCTATTTACACGGGTGGGTGGAGGGACGTGGCCGTGACTCGTTTTTGTTCGGATGACACGCACTGCTTCGCTGAGGAGCCTTCCGAGTCTGGCTGCCCGATGGGAGAAAGGTGCAATCCGTCCCTGTGGAAGAGCTCATTTTGCCCATAGAAATTGTCCCATGCGTTTAGGAACTCCACGTCAAGCTCCCTACAAAGAGTCTGTAAGCGGTTGTTTAGGCTGAAGGCCTTACTGAAAAGTCGCTCTCCGCCCAAGTCCGTGGTAGAACTCCTGAAATCAAAATGTTAGGGATTTAGTCTTATACTGCTGGATGAGCCTACGGTACTTCTCCAGGAGTTCCTCAGACCGGGTCGTGGTGACGTCGTTCATACCTGTGTGAATAACAAACAGTGAATCATTAGTAGCCTGGGGGGAGATCTCCTCAAGAGCAGCAGTTATGTCGTCGATCCCAGCACCAGGATAGCAATAGTTCCGTCTTCGACGAGGAACTCTGCCGCAGAACTCAACGACCTGCTGGCGAATCATGGAGTCACCCACCAGGAAGGTGCTCTCCTGCTCGTCCTCCTCCTCCAGAATGGCAAACCTGTTGAAGCAATGAACAGGATAAATCGCTTGTCTGGCTGGTTTGGCTCCTCCATTCACGACGGTGAAGCCATCATGGTCGGTGCCACTAGCATCCTCTTGTTGCGTGGTGTTGTCCGCTGGTGTCGACGGTACCGCTGAGGGCAAGGGGGCGGTTGGAGAAGGGTTTGGCACCACAGCAACGTTAGCCTGGATGAATTCCTGCAAGGAGGCAACAGTGCGAGAAAGCTCTATTATTTTATTCTGACCTGCTTCCATCTTCTCTTCTTGCTCCTGCAGTCTGGTCTCGAGATGCTGCCTGGTGAGAGAAAGCTCTATTATTTTATTCTGGCCTTCTTCCATCTTCTCTTCCTGCTCCTGCAGTCTTGTCTCGAGATGCTGCCTGGACAGACACAGTCGACAGACAGCAGAACGCCCTGTAAAAGTGAGCTGAGAAGCTACTGCTACAAGTACTGCACTTCTTAGGCGCCATCTTAGCTGAAATGAAAGAGGTAAAACACAGAGTGAAGGGGATTAGGAAAGGGGTGAGGTGTGAGAGGTAGTTTAGTAATGGAGGAAAAGTGAGAGAGAGGAGTAGGAAGGGATGTGAGGTGAGTAAAGAGGGGGAAAGAGAGGTGTGAGATCAAGGAGGGTTAGGAAATAGGTGAGGTGGGAGAGAGGAGGAGTAGGAAGGGATGTGAGGTGAGTAAAGAGGGGGAAAGGGAGGCGGTGAGTGAGGTGTGTGAGATCAAGGAGGGTTAGGAAATAGGTGAGTTGTGAGAGAGGATGAGTAGGAAGGGATGTGAGTTGAGTAAAGATGGGGAATGATAGGCGGTGAGTGAGGTGTGAGATCAAGGAGGGTTAGGAAATAGGTGAGGTGGGAGAGGAGGAGTAGGAAGGGATGTGAGGTGAGTAAAGAGGGGGAAAGGGAGGCGGTGAGTGAGGTGTGTGAGATCAAGGAGGGTTAGGAAATAGGTGAGATGAGTGAGAGGGAGTTTGGGAAAGGAGGTAAGTGGGAGAGAGGAGGAGTAGGAAGGGATGTGAGGTGAGTGAGGTGTGTGAGAACAAGAAAGGTTAAGAAAGAGGCGAGGTAAGGTGGGTGAAGGGATGGGTAAATAGGATGTGAGGTAAGGTGAGTGAGGGGGGGAGGGCTTAGAAATATGTGGAGGTGAGGGAGGAGTAGGAAGGGCTAATACTCTAGGGGATGATGAGGAGCAAAGGGATGTGAGGTGAGCGAGGGTGGGGGGCTTAGGTGAGGTGAGGGAAAGGGTGTAGGAAGTGTTAATCCTCTAGGGATTTAAAGAGGGTGTAATGAGGAGGAGCAGATTGAATCTCAGGGAATTCAAAGGGTGGGTTGTCGACACACCCAAATCACGCTGAGACACTCGGGAACACAAAGTCACACTGGGACACACGAAACACTCAGAAACCCAAGCACAAGCACGACTAAACACCCTCAAGTCACTCATAAAAACACCGGAAGTACAACAGCACACTCAAAACACTCTGAAACCCACGCAGAGCACTATAAACATCCAAATCACACGTAAAAGCACTGGAAACACAACACACTCAAACGCAGAACACCGAAACAGCCAAATCACACGCAGAAACACCGGAAACAAAACAGCACACTCAAAACGCTCTGAAACCCACGCAGTACACTTAGAAGCAGCCAAATCACACGCAAAAACACCGAAACACAACACACTTGAATCACTCTGAAACCCACGAGAACACCCGGAAACAGCCAGATCACACGCAAAAACACCGGAAACACAACACACTTGAATCACTCTGAAACCCACGCAGAACACCCGGAAACAGCCAGATCACACGCAAAAACACCGGAAACACAACACACTTGAATCACTCTGAAACCCACGCAGAACACCCGGAGACAGCCAGATCACACGCACAACACCGAAACACAACACACTTGAATCACTCTGAAACCCACGCAGAACACCCGGAAACAGCCAGATCACACGCAAAAACACCGGAAACACAACACACTTGAATCACTCTGAAACCCACGCAGAACACCCGGAAACAGCCAGATCACACGCAAAAACACCGGAAACACAACACACTTGAATCACTCTGAAACCCACGCAGAACACCCGGAAACAGCCAGATCACACGCAAAAACACCGAAAACACAACACACTTGAATCACTCTGAAACCCACGCAGAACACCCGGAGACGGCCAGATCACACGCAAAAACACCGGAAACACATATCACAGAGGCAACCACAGGCAGAAACCACAAGCGAACACACCCAAACACGTGTCGGGAAATCACAGGCAACACACAAGGTCCACAAGCGAGAACACATAAACGCCCAAGAGCACGACGAAAACACAGGGCAAGCGATGTTGTGGGGCGCAGCGGGGTGAGGTCACGACCTTCTCTCAGCAGAGGTCGGGTGTGAATGAAGCAGAGGTCGGGTGTGAATGAGAGAGAGAGAGAGAGAGAGAGAGAGAGAGAGAGAGAGAGAGAGAGAGAGAGAGAGAGAGAGAGAGAGAGAGAGATTTACATGGAAATTCAAACCACACAGACCATATGAGGCGTATAGTGTAAAAGGGGCGACCTGCCATTTTTATAGTTTTGAGAAAATCACGTTTAAAGAAAAGTCTTTAAAATTGTCTGTAACTCTGCTATTTATTCGTGGATTTCAGCGTTTTATGTGTTAATGAAAATCAGCCATTCAACTAAAGTACCCTCTCGAGTTTCGCGCTTGCTTCATTCCGAAGGTATGGCGCTAAACTCGAGGATCGCGAAACTCGAGGTATTGAAATCCATGTAAAAGCGCTTATTGGTTCTGACTCGTGGAAAATAATTACTTTTTCCGACTTTACTCCCTTGTTATCACAATTTTTTTGACTTTACTCCCTTGTTATCTCAAAATATGTACCTTGTTAATAGGCAAAAAATAGGAAGTAAGAGCAGTTCGTTTTTATGCCACAGTTGAAGGCGGCTGCCTTACAATTGGCTGGCAGTTCTCATTACACGGTTGTGAATTGTGATCCACGTGGTGTCGTCTGCTAAAGTAAGGGCGGTCGCTCGCGGTCACCCGTGGGACAGTTGGACAAAGCTATATTTTTCTGGTAGTTTTCTGTGTTATGAAATAATCTGCTAAATCTTTCTGTTAAAAATCATGAAATCACTAATATCATGATTGACTTTTCAATGCCTATTGAACGTAAACCGCTGCCGCCGCTGCAAAATAGCTCACAGAGAGGTTCAACTTGTTTACTGTTTCCATATTTCCCTCAGAGCTCACAAAGACCACAAACGAACAGACTAGAAGAAAACCAGGCAAATTAATACTTTTAATGCTGTGTATTCCCACAGCGCGCATGCGTGGTGGACAGCAGAATGACTAATTTCATCGGGGAGATATTTCTCGCAACACCGGCCAGTGTAGTGGACCTTCTTCTTCTTTTGACCTGTAATGCTTTGTATCGCTTCTTAGGTCCTCCTTCTCCACACTTTTATACTTCACAACATGCACTTAGTTACTTAACAGTGTGCACTTAAACACTTCACCCTGAGCTTAGGTGTTTTCTGTCCTTTTCTTTCCCTGATTTTGCTTTTCTATGCCCTTTTGCTATTTTTCACTATTACTTTTCACCGTCACTGCCATGCATTACAGGTCAAAAGAAGAAGAAAAGGAAAACAACACCGGGAGATCTACAATTTTTATAGACTTAATAAAAAGATTTTTGGACTGTGGTTCCCCAGCACGCGGTGTTCTCTTTTCTTGTTAATCAAGTAGTAAGCAAAGCAGTTCTGCCAGTCCATTTTACGAGTCTCTTGATGGGCCATCTTCCACTGCTCCTCACTCCTCAGCCACTGCCGTCATCTGTTTGTTTACATGCAGCCGTTCGGTACCCACGTACCCACGCTCGTACTCACAACCATTTTCCATTCATAAGGACAACCAACAACTCGCTCCCGGTTGGCCATACGGGCAACCGCGGTTGCCCATAGCCCCAATGGTTGGACGCTGCCTTTTAAGGCAGCACGCATGACGCCAACGGTAGGTAGACATGACCCATAAGTGTCACAGCAATGCGAAACTTGGGGCGGTAATGCGCGAAAGTCGTGATGGTAAGAATTTAGGACTAAGCGCTAAACTCGAGGATTGTGAAACTCGGATAGCACGAAACTCGAGAGGGTACTGTACATAAAGAAAATTACTATGATAGCAAGAATTAGCCTTCCTTTCAGGGTGAAAACATAGATTGTTGGAGGTACATGCTCACAAATTCTAGGTTTTGGGACACTTTCCTTTTGTATTTGATTATTTATGGATTGGTTTTGATGTTTTAAGTCACTAAAGATAATTTTCATCAATGGATATTTGGTTATGTTAAAGAAAAATAACCCAAAGTGTAAAAAAAGTAACCTCATTCTATAAATCTAATAGAAAAAATTGGCAAAGATGCTCGTCTCTTTTAAAGAGACTGCCACACACTACACACCCCATGCCAGGCGAGTTTGACAGAAAAATCACGCAACTTTAGCCTTATGAATCATTGCCTCTTAGGTCGTCTTTCCCTAAGCTTGCCTCACATGATGCGGCAAGAATTCAGCTATCAGAAGCTGTTAAAAACTCAATACCGCCTAATTTGGTTTGGTCGCCCCTTTTACACTATACCCCTCATATGGTCCAGACAAGGTGGTCTGTCCTTAAACCTAAGTGATTCTACATTAATCAGATACCTCCAAAATTTTGTATTTCTACTTTAGTAAGTATTAAGTTGAAGGAAGTGTCAATTGAGCTTGTTTTTAAAGGAGTCAATTGTGTTGCACTATACCACTGAAGGTGGAAGCTTATTCCAATCTCGCACTACAATGTTGGTGAAAAAAATTTGGTGCAGTCTGAATGTACTTGTTTACATTTAAGTTTTGTGCCATTATTTCTCATTCACAAAGTGATAAAGTGTCATAGATCCATAGCTGGGCGTTATCGTGAAACTTTATCGCCGATAACAAAATCGGGTTATCGACCATCCGCTACTTATTTATATATACAGTGGTACCTCGTGATTCAAATGCCTTTCAGTTCGAACAATTCCCAATTCGAACACATTTATCAAACAAATTTTGGCTGCGGACAAAGCCACCAGTGTAGCAAGGTCGGTGAAGGTGATACCGCGGACTCCAGCCTCAAAAAACGCCATCCCGCGACTGCCATTTTTTCCCGAACACTCCCTTGAAAAATAGCCCAATTGCGCGGGATAACAATGTGTATAACAGTAGTACTTACCACTACTTCATGTAAAATGACTCCACTCAGTAAGAAAATTAAGTGACTTAATGCCTGTACCTAAACAAACTAGTGGATGGCTGTACATCATCCTTTCCCCTGTGTCACCTGTCATTTCCCTGTCAAGGAAGATGAGGAGGGTGGCATTGCCTGTGACGAGTGTGGTCAGTGGTGTCATAGGTTGCAGCTGTGCACTGGACTTCCCTCTGATTTTGTTAACCAGGTAGTACTGCAGCACCAGGGTAAGGGAGTGAAGTTTGTTTGCACTAAATGCAGACTGCTTCCTCCTGCTGCTTCAGGTAATGGTACCAGTAAGGCGAATCAAGGTGAACTCGGGTCACTTAGGGAGTGCATGACCCAGATGTTTATCCCCTTCAACACGAGGATGCGTATACTGTGTTCTTACGTGCGCTGTACCATATCCGAGGACGCG
Organism: Eriocheir sinensis; assembly: GCF_024679095.1. NCBI lineage: Eukaryota > Metazoa > Arthropoda > Malacostraca > Decapoda > Varunidae > Eriocheir > Eriocheir sinensis. The sequence goes on from NC_066534.1 coordinate 3,803,695, forward strand.
GATACTGCGTCCTGGCTTGCTTTAGCCAGTATACGAGTTATTTCATCTCTGTATATTTATGCTTACATCTCAAAATTATCAATTAACTTGTTTCTTTATGTGCACCATTTAATTCTGCATGTTTTCATATATAATACATGATGATTATGTTGAGTTTATGGCTGAAAACTTGTTCTATTCAATAGTGACATTTGAAATTTGGCATGAGCGGCGATCTCGGATACGACGCGGGGCGCTGTTTTGGCACAGCCGTAGTGAAAGGGTTAATACCATCTTAGGACTCAGCAACACAGTGAGATCTATTGATTTAAGATTCAATGAGATGGTCAATGATGGTGTCTTCCCAAGTGATAGTGGCAGGGATGCGGTCCCTGATATTCGGGCCGTTATTAAAGAAGTTCGTGAGTTGAGTGAGAGGGAAAAAAGAAAGGACAGTATTATTATTAAAGGGCTTGCATTTGGGAAAGATATTCAGGACAGATTTAATCCACTTGTAATTTATTTATGGCCGGACAGAGTTGTACCGATCACACTTGTGGATATTGTGCCGATCTCTGCTCCCTTGGTGAAAGCCAAAATATCTAACGTCAGGGTGAGGCAAGAGTTACTATCTAGGTGCAGTAAACTTTCTGGGAGTCAGTTTTCAAATATTTTCATCTCTAGGGACCTCACCTACAACCAGCAGGAGGAGCTGAGGAGAAAGTGGGCTTCTGCCTAGGCCATTCGGAACACCCAGCCAGTTAGTTCTCTGCACCTTTCTAACAGAAGCGTAGCCTCTGTTGTTTTGCCCAGTCATGTGTCCCCTCATACTCCTCCCACATCTCAGCCAGTTGTGTCCTCTGCCTCTAACCCTGATGTACGTCCAAAAGATGGGAACCCTAAAAAAAACTTCGCTTAGAACTTACGTCTCAGCATAATCTGGGTAATTCTTTTGTATATAATCTCTTCATTAATTTCGTTCTTTTGAATCTTAATTGTTTAATTAATAAAGTAAATTTTTGGTTGAGTTAGTCTCTAATCACAATATTGGGGTATGTTGTGTTTGTGAAACATGGCTAACTTGTAATATTTCTGATCCAGTTATCAGAATATTGGGTTATAAATTTTTCAGAAATGACTCTCCTTTAAATCTAAGAATTCACAGTGTTGGGATTTACATACGAGATGATATTAAAGTGGGGAAAACTTATTCAGATCATCCGAACACTGTCGTGGTATTTTTGCCTGATTTTGGCGTTACCGTATTAGTAGTTTACAGGCCTCCAAGTAATTCTTTGGAAGATAATATTGCTCTTATTTCATACCTGGAATCCTTCTGTGTTGGAAAAGAATTAATATTGGTTGGCAACTTTAATCTCCCTACTGTTGTTTGGTCCTCTGAGGTTCCTTATTGCACTTCCTCTCTTGATATTAGATTATTAAATCTGTTTTCGTCTTTGGGTCTTATACAGTGGGTTACTAAGTGTACTTATGTTCGGTCTAATAATATACTTGACTTGGTCTTTACATCTGAGGATGACAGAATTTCTCATGTCGATCTAATAGACCCCTTTCCAGGTTGTGACCACTTTCCAGTTTTGTTCAAGTATTTATTTAGTTCTTTTAATCCAAGCATTAATAATGTAAATAATAACTTTGACTTTTATAAAGGCAACTACAACTTGATAAACCATCACATTTTGAATTTTGATTGGGATAATGAATTCCTTGGCTTAGATACTGAACAATCATATTTAAGATTTAAAAGTTTAATGCTTAATACCATTCAGCAATTTTTTCCTATTAATAAGTCATCAGGAATCAGGAAACCTCCTTGGGCAAAATCTATACCTCATTCTATAAGACAGTATAAACGCCAAGTACCTATGGCTTGATTATAAGGATGCTCGTATGAAGTTTCGCAGATCTTCCCCAATAGCCTTGAGGTTGTGGCACTCTTTTAAGACAATATCTGTTCAATATAAAGATGCTGTCCATCAATCTGTTATTAAATATGAAAGATCTTTAGTTTCTCCTGGAAATCCTGATGTTAAACGTTTTCACTCCTATCTTCGTAGAAAGAAGGTTCAGCGTCCTACTATTGGACCGCTGTATGGCGATAATGGCTGGTGCGCTGACACAACTGACATGGCAGATCTTTTTGTTGATGCATTCTCTAGTGTATTTTCTCCTGCTGACTTATTGAATCCTTATCCAATACAGCATTGTGACAATTCACTTATATTTAATATATTTAGTTTTGATATATTTAATATTGAGAATACCCTATCTAAGCTGAAATCTCCTGCTTGTTGTAGCCCTGATGGTATGCCTTCAGTATTTTTAAAGAGATGTGCCTCTTCCATTAGTTATCCTTTGCTTTTGTTGTTCAGAAAATCACTTTCATCAATGCAAGTCACATTGCGGCGTCAAATGACTCAAAACCGAGTCCTTATGACCCTTCAATACCACCATATTCGAACAGTGACACAGGCGTGTGACATGGGGTGCGTTCAGTGCCTCATGGTCGCATCAAGTTGTGACAAGCATGTGTTAGAAAAAACGGACATTATTCAATACGCACAACCAGGGTTGACGGTTTAAACCAAATGGTTTAAACCAATAAAAAAACAGTGGTTTAAACCAACAAATAAAACCATTTTTTTTCTTTTGTGTGTATCTTTGTTAGTTTCATCAGTATTGTGGTTTTAACTATATGTAAGATTTTAATTATGTACAGCAGGGTTGGCAGTTTAAACCAGAGGTGTCAAACTCAAAACCCTTGGAGGGCCAATTCATGCTCTGAAGTGCCGTCATGGTGGCCAACAAGGGTAGTAAATACATTGACAAGATTGAAGCTACCGTGATACCGCGGGCCATTTATGACTATCCCGTGGGCCATGAGTTTGACACCCCTGGTTTAAACCAAAAAAACAATCAATAAAACCAGTGTTTTTTGTGAATCTTTTTTAGTTTCATCAGGTATTGTGGTTTTGATTATATGTGGTTTTATTATTTTTTATTATGCACAGTCATTTTACTAACACCAGGAAGAAAACATCAGTTGGTAAACTCAAATCTCTATTCAATACCTGATGAAACTAAAAAGATTCACAAAAACATAATTTTGGTTTTATTGATTGTTTTTTTGGTTTAAACCAGGGGTGTCAAACTCATGGCCCACGGGATAGTCATAAATGGCCCGCGGTATCACGGTAGCTTCAATCTTGTCAATGTATTTACTACCCTTGTTGGCCACCATGACGGCACTTCAGAGCATGAATTGGCCCTCCAAGGGTTTTGAGTTTGACACCTCTGGTTTAAACCGCCAACCCTGCTGTACATAATTACAATCTTACATAGTTAAAACCACAATACTGATGAAACTAACAAAGATACACACAAAAGAAAAAAAAAATGGTTTTATTAGTTGGTTTAAACCACTGTTTTTTTTATTGGTTTAAACCATTTGGTTTAAACCATTTGTGGCTTAGTGCAGTACAGTATGTTATATGCATTTGCTCAGTAAGTTTCAGAAAACAATAAGTATGAATAAGTATTGTACTACATTTGAATTTACACATAATTTAGCTACCAGTATTTTTCTGTATGCATTGTTGGAAAGGATTTTTTTTAAACAATCTATATATATATATATATATATATATATATATATATATATATATATATATATATATATATATATATATATATATATATATATATATATATATATATATATATATATATATATATATATATATATATATATATATATATATATATATATATATATATATATATATATATATATATATATATATATATATATATATATATATATATATATATATATATATATATATATATATATATATATATATATATATATATATATATATATATATATATAAAAAACAGGAAAGTGCCCCTCTCTCTTACAACTGTTTTTGTAGCATGCAACTGGAAAATTAGAAGAGGTCATTCATGTTTTACTACTCTTTAACATTGCAATTAAAAAGCATGTTAGAGAAGCTGCATTTTGCCTCTTTTACAGATTGCATGAAGATCAAATGAATATTTTGCTAAATCCATCTCTAAATCTATCTATAATTCCTTTTCAAACTCATATATGTATATACGGATAGAATTACTGGAATAAACATACTGAAAAGAAAAAAAAAAAAAAAAAAAAAAACTGGTTAAACCAAAAAAAAAAAAAAAATGGTTTAAACCAAACAAATTTTTTTTTTTTTTTAAACATTGGTTTTTGCCAACCCTGCACACAACTCAAAATTTGAGTAAAATGGAGGCCATGGTTATAGGTAGCAATCGGTAGATCACTCCCGGGTCAGTTGACAGCAGGAGCGTCAGGGCTGGATGACAGCTGTCATAAATCGGTTTTATTTTGTACCCTAAAGTACTCGGTAACAATGATCTGGCATCAACTTGGCAGAAGTGGATGGATTAACCGTCAGTATTGTACCATATGTAATTGTTGATTGTTGAATCCCACCTCCCCTCTCGTTGAGTATTGCATGATTATTTTTGTCCATTATAAATGAAACTTGACCTTTCCCTAGAGTTTCTCTACTTCTAGGGTCTTTTTCCCTAGGAGGTCATAATGTGGGGGGGGTCCAGTGGTTAAGAGGAGGGTCAAGAGGGTGCAAAGCCCCCCTATTAGAGGTTAGGTTATGTAAAGTTCAGTTGGGGTAGTTTAAATATATTCGGCATGAGGTGTGGGCCGTTGAAAATTACGCAGCACGGGACGGATTTGGGTGGTGTGGGGGGGGGGGGGGGGATTCCACTACGCTGACCATCCAATGACACGCCCGACACTCATCAACAGACCGGTTGCAGCAGCTGCTACGTTATGTTATAATAGATTACAAGAGCATACGTTAGGAACTTTCCTTACTTTTGAGACCAGGGAATTTTTCCTATTTTAGGGATTTTTTAGGGAAATTTTTGAAGCCCATTTTCAGTGATTTTGCCTTCCCCCCCCCAAAAAAAACAGTTCCCCACAGGTCCCCAGGCTTGTTTTTGGGGATAGGGGGAGGCTAGAGTGGTGGAGGGGGAGAAGTTGTTCTGTAGTTTTACCTTAAGATGTAGTATTCCCTGCAGTCCTTGAAGAAAATACAGCTGCAGTTCCTTAAGCCTCTCTCAGTGGTTCATGTGCTGAATCCTGTTGAACTTAATTTTGCTGTTAAAAGTAATCTGGGGGAGCTCAATTTCAGGTATTTCTGACACTTTTTGAGGAGACCAGAGTTGGCTGCAGTATTCCAAGCATGGTAGGACCAGACTTCCAAAGTGAGCATACACTCTGAACCTCTAGTTTGGAAGGTCCTTGGGATCCAGCCTGACAATTGTCTTGCAGTTCATATTTCTTGGCTGAAGGCGGCATCGCTACTCATGCATACCCCCTATCTGGCTTTTGTTTCCTCCTATGCCACCTCAATTAGTTAAGTGATGCTAACAACATTTTGTGAGCCAAGCTACAAAAAATGATGAATCTGATTGTGTTTCTTCAGAAGTTTAGGGGGCTGAGGGAGTTGCCGTCCAACCTCTTCTTTTCTTCTTCTGGAGTGTTTTAGAGGGCTAGTTATGCTGTGGGAACACGGCCTCAAGAGCCTCGTCAATGATAAATACTAGCAGATGGTGTTAGTCTGTCGATGTCATCAGGGTAGGGATTGGATCCTGTCGAGTTGCTTCGACTTCTGCAGGAAAATCTGCGTACACTTTTTCTTCTTCTTGGGTGTTTTATGGGGCTAGTTAGGCTGTGGGGTCACAGCCTCTAGAGCCCCGTCTGTGGTAGTTGGTATCAGGTGTTGTCTTTTGTGTTGGCCGTTCTGTTACAGGGTGGGAGTTAGATCCTGTCGAGTTGCCCCGACTTCTGCAGGAAGGTTTGCGTGCACTTGAGGGCTTCTTCTTCTTCTTGGGTTTTTTATGGGGCTAGTTAGGCTATGGGACCACAGCCTTTAGAGCCCCGTCAGTAGTAGTCGCTATCCGGTGTTGTTTTTGGTTGTCGTTCTGTCAGCACTGAGGGCTTGGAAAGCTGTGTTCGTGGAAGGCAATGTTTATTTACTTGGGGTGACGACGAACCTAATGTAAAATACAATAAACCCTTTTTCAGTGATTTTAGAGACTGATAAATAAGAACTTGATGAATAAGAGAACACACACACACACACACACACACACACACACACACACACACATACAGAGACTGGAGGAAATGGGACTAACAACACTGGAGAGAAGGAGAGAGAGAGGGGACCTAATAGCATATTGTACAGGATACAAGAGGGATTGGAGAAATTGGACAGGGAAGATCTAGTGGTACGTGACAAGAGGCAATGGTAAGAAATTGAAGAAGAGCGACACGTCAAGAAATACAGTTTTCCATACAGAAGCATAACATGGAACGGACTTGACGAGGAGACTGTGTGTGCAAAAAACGATTCATGAATTTAAAGCCAAACTGGATAATAAGCGTTATGGAGACTGGACAGCACGAGCCTATAGTCGGTCCAAATTAGCTTGGCCAATTTGCACCGAGAGGCTCCTCCCTTATTCTGGCTGAGCTCCGCCCCCCTTCCACCTGATTGGCTGTTGACATAAAAAATATATTCTACAGTAGCTTCATACAAGTAGGAATCATTGTATTGAGGAATAATTAAGTTTCGTATCTGTGGTTGTTGCGCTGAGCGTACATATGTAGCCTACCCGTCGCTCCAAGCCACAGATACATAGCTTATTCCTCAATACAATGATTCCTACCTGTATTCAGTTATTATAGAGTATATTTTTTATGTGATAATATTTGGTATGCCTATGTGAATGAGCTATGTAGGAAATAATGACGGAAAGTGTGCATTACTTTATAGATAGCCTGCTATCATCGCCTTCAGTGCTCGTTTGGCAGGGCCCGTTCTCCCTTGAAAACTTGCAGTATTATGACTGTACTTTGTTTCTTAAGTGATGTCATTGATTGTTTAAGTAGAGTTTCGTTATTCAATTAAGTTTCGAATATTTTTTAATCATGAAAGAAGCTAGATTATCTCAATCATATATATTTGGTACGTGTCTTTGATACAATCTATGATGTCATCAACAGCCAATCAGGTGAAAGGGGGGCGGAGCTTAGCCAGAATGGGGGAGAGCCTTCTCGGTGCAAATTGGCCAAGCTAATTTGGACCGACTATAGTACGGCTCTTTTCCTGTATTTCACAACTAGGTAAATACAACTAGGTAAACACACACACACACACACACACACACACACACACACGGCCCCGTAGCATATTCACGAAAAGTAGCATAGATTTTCACCCCCGCGCCGCGCTCCTCTCTGATTCGCCGGCTGGCTCTCAAGCTCCGCCCACCACCTCTGCGCCTCCGCCTCTGCCTCGTTGTCAGTGTCACACAGGCCCGTATCAAGAGTTGTGAAGGTCGAGCCGCGTACTTTCCCTTCGACAATGTAGGCACGGCCTCAGACCGTGCCTTCAATCCTTACCACAAGTCGCTCGGGAAGGTAAATGCACATACACACACTGCAACCTTCTTTTCACCTACCAGATCTAATGCACGCACACACATACAAACACACAGTGCTATTCATGGAGGTATAATACCTCCATGGTGCCATTACAGCCATAATATTGTCCGTTTTATTCCGTCTGTCCACTCATGAACGTTGATGTGGCACCTGCGCATTGTGAGCTTGTGATTGCGTGAAGATCATTTGAATGTTTGTGTATACAAAAAATCCTCAAACCATCGTATATGAACAGCAAACAGAAGATTTACTTCTCTAATATACCATACAAGGACACGAAGAAACAATTTGTATATCAAACCGTATAGTTTGATCATACTCGAACGATCTATAGCCTATCAGATACTCATATTTCATCTCATTAAGGAATATAAAGTGACATACGACTCTGCAAGTGTCTATACATAAGGAATTTTGATGTTGCATGTATAAATAACATGGGTAGCCAAATATTCGAAATAGCCTAGCATCGCATTCAACAGTTATTATTTATTATTTCATATTTTTTTCCATTATTAATCGTTATTTATATGCAGTAAATTATTAAGAAACCCTTTGTTTGCACTTTCAGAGACAGATGTCTTAACTGAAATGAGAAAGAATTTGAAAAACCATAGATCGTTGGAGAATGTGAGCCACGAAGGTTCCCGCCTGCTGGCCGGTTTCTCTGTACTTTGAAGGCGCGTGCTGTTATTGTAAACAAGACAAATATATTCGCTGCAACTATAATATACGACTTTCCAATTAGGGAAAATATTTTCTCAGGTTGTTTTAACTGAACCGTAACTATTTGCCTCGCCAAATTTGGAAAATAAACATATTTTTCCTCGAAGGTCTGCGGGAAGACATGGGGTAGACCAAGGTAAATATAGTCTACCGACAGGTAAAATCATCCCCCCCTCCCTCGCGCAGGCAAGGTGTGTGTGTGCTCTCTCTCTCTCTCTCTCTCTCTCTCTCTCTCTCTCTCTCTCTCTCACACCCGACCTCTGCTGAGAGAAGGACGTGACCTCGCCCCGCTGCGCTCCACAACCTCGCTTGCCCGCGCTTCACACCTTGTCAGCCCTGTGTTTTCGTCGTGCTCTTGGGATTGCGTTTGCTTTCACGTGCGTTTGTGTGTTCTCGCTTGTGGACTTTGTGTGTTGCCTGTGATTTCCCGACACGTGTTTGGTGTGTGTTCGCTTGTGGTTTCTGCGAGTGTGTCTGCCTGTGGTTGCCTCTGTGATTTGTGTTTCCGGTGTTTTTGCGTGTGATCTGGCTGTTTCCGGGTATTCTGCGTGGGTTTCAGAGTGATTCAAGTGTGTTGTGTTTCCGGTGTTTTTGCGTGTGATTTGGCTGCTTCTGAGTGTACTGCGTGGGTTTCAGAGTGTTTTGAGTGTGCTGTTTTGTTTCCGGTGTTTTTGCGTGTGATTTGGTTGTTTTCGAGTGTTCTGCGTGGGTTTCAGAGTGTTTCAAGTGTGTTGTGTTTCCAGTGCTTTTGCGTGTGATTTGGTTGTTTCAGAGTGTTCTGCGTGGGTTTCAGAGTGTTTTGAGTGTGCTGTTGTGTTTCCGGTGTTTTTGCGAGTGACTTGAGGGTGTTTAGTCGTGCTTATGCTTGGGTTTCTGAGTGTTTCGTGTGTTCCGAGTGTGTTGTCGTGTTCCCGAGTGTTTCACGCGTGATTTGGGTGTGTCGACAACTTACCCTTTGAATTCCCTGAGGATTCAATCTGCTCCTCCTCACTACACCCTCTTTCAATCCCCTTGAGGATTAACACTTCCTACACCCCTTTCCCTCACCTCACCAACCCCCCCCCCCCCCCCCCCCCTCGCTCACCTCACATCCCTTTTGCTCCTCTTCATCCTCTAGAGGATTAGCCCTTCCTACTCCTCCCTCACCTCCACATATTTCTAAGCCCTCCTCCCCTCACTCACCTTACCTCACATCCTATTTACCCATCCCTTCACCCACCTTACCTCGCCTCTTTCTTAACCCTTCTTGTTCTCACACACCTCACTCACCTCACATCCCTTCCTACTCCTCCTCTCTCCCACTTACGATGAGAGTTCCTCGTCGAAGACGGAACTATTGCTATCCTGGTGCTGGGATCGACGATATAACTGCTGCTCTTGAGGAGATCTCCCCCCAGGCTACTAATGATTCACTGTTTGTTATTCACACAGGTACGAACGACGTCACCACGACCCGGTCTGAGGAACTCCTGGAGAAGTACCGAAGGCTCATCCAGCAGTATAACTCTAAATCACCAAACATTTTGATTTCAGGAGTTCTACCACGGACTTGGGCGGAGAGCGACTTTTTCAGTAAGGCCTTCAGCCTAAACAACCGCTTACAGACTCTTTGTAGGGAGCTTGACGTGGAGTTCTTCAACGCATGGGACAATTTCTATGGACAAAGTGAGCTCTTCCACAGGGACGGATTGCACCTTTCTCCCATCGGGGCAGCCAGATTCGGAAGGCTCCTCAACGACGCAGTACGTGTCATCCGAGCAAAAAACGAGTCACATCCACGTCCCTCCACCCCGCCCGTGTAAATAGACGCCGTGCATCGCAACAAACCCGTAACCGTGATCCCGCAAGTACCACCACCTCTATTACCAAGCCTCTAGATAACTTAAAAATCCTTAGTTTCAATGCGCGTAGCCTAAGAAACAAATTTGATGAACTGAGATGTCTTGCTCTAACAGAAAATTTTGACATAATTTCTATAACCGAAACATTTATCGATACCACAAATATTGATTTAAGTTCCGAATACAACATAGATAGCTACAGACAGATCGTGTAAACCGTAGAGGCGGTGGCGTCGCTCTTTATGTCAAAAGCTATTTGCAACCCACTGACAAAACACCGGGAAACAGTAACGTTGAACATTTGTGCGTGCGAATAAACACTGCAAAAGTCAATTTAAATATATCTATCACCTACAGACCTCCCAGGCAATCACTCGATGACGACCTTGAAATGTACAGCGTCTTAAGGCAGTCACTTAATAATAACGACTCACTGATATTATATAGGAGACTTTAACCTCCCCCATATCGACTGGGCGACACTGTCAGGTACGGAAGGCGAGTCACATAGAATGATCGAATTTCTAGAAGAAAATTATCTAAGCCAAATGGTTTCTGAGCCAACTCGACAAAATAATATACTCGACCTTGTTATAACGACCCAAGATAACCTAGTCAGTAGTGTCACGGTAGGAGAACACCTCGGTTCTTGCGATCATAAATTAGTGCGCGTCGACATTAGAGCCCAATCATCAGTGACTGAAAATAAAGTAAAGGTGCCCAATTTCAAAAGAGCTAACTTCGTAGAAATCCGACAAAAACTAACAGAAATACAACTATCAGATGACGGCAACGTAGATGAAGCCTGGCTAAGCCTTAAAAATCACTTATTCACTCAGCAGAACACATTCGTCCCCTTGTGCGAGAAGCGAATTAACACTAATAAAAGCCCACCGTGGTTTAATAGCGAAATTAAACAATCAGTCAATGAGAGAAAGTTGTTTTACAGGTTAAAGAAAGAGCAAAGCACGCCCGAAAACATTAGACTTTATAATGATGCCAGGCGACGAATAAAAAGACTAGTAGGTCAGGCAAAGCGTAGATATGAAGAAAATATTGCAGCCAACTGTAAAAATAATCCGAAATCTTTCTTCAGTTACATAAACAACAGAAAGACGATCAAAAGTGGTACTGGACCTTTAACAAACAGCGACGGTGCACTAGTGACTGACAGCCAACACATTGCAAACCTCTTAAACAATTACTTTTACTCGGTGTTTAATACTAACAGTCTTCCTCTCGCTACCACCAACACCAGTACTATAGTAAATCTCGAGCATGCATTGCCTAATTTTGAAATGACAACCGATGAAGTCCTTAAAGCTCTCCATTCACTTAAAACAAATAAAAGTCCCGGACCAGACAAAGTATATCCTATACTGCTTAAAGAAACAAAGTGCGAAATACTCTCCTCCCTCACTATCGTATTCAATATGTCCTTGCGACAAGGCATCGTCCCTTCGGATTGGAAAAAGGCTAACGTGACACCGATTTTTAAGAAAGGAGACAAAAAAATACCAGGTAACTACCGACCCATTAGTCTAACTTCAATTGTAGGTAAGCTACTCGAGAGCATAATTAGAGACAAAATTGTGAGTTACCTCGAAAGCCACTCATTAATTGGGGATTCACAACATGGCTTCCGTAACAAAAGATCCTGCCTGTCAAACCTACTGACCTTTTATAACGATCTCTTCTCAATTTATGACGTAACCAAATCAGTGGACGTAGTCTATCTTGATTTCCAGAAAGAGTTTGATAAAGTCCCACATCATAAATTACTTTATAAATTAAAGCAAATAGGCATTGACGGTCAAGTAAACCAATGGATCGCGAATTGGTTGAGCAACAGACAACAAAGAGTTGTGATTGACGGATTTAACTCAGAGTGGGCGCCGGTCACTAGTGGCGTCCCTCATTGCTCGGTTCTTGGCCCAGTGCTCTTCATTATTTACATCTACGACGTGGATGTTGGACTCAATAATCGCATTAGTAAATTTGCAGACGACACAAAGATTGGTAACTCGGTTCTCACTTACGAAGACAGGCAAAGCCTCCAAGAGGATTTGCACAAAATTTCAGCTTGGTCGGATAAATGGGAGATGCCCTTTAACGTAGACAAGTGCCAGGTCCTTCAAGTTGGAACAAAAAATAAGAAGTTCGATTACGAAATACGCGGCGTTAAACTCACAAGCGTTCAATGCGTTAAGGACCTGGGGATTAAAATTGCGTCAAACCTCAAATTCTCACATCAATGCATCGATGCAGCAAATAAAGCGAACAGAATGTCGGGTTTCATTAAAAGAAACTTTTTTATTCAAAAATAAAGATGTAATACTTCCGCTCTACAATAGTTTAGTCAGACCCCACTTGGAATATGCGGTACAGTTTTGGTCTCCCCACCATGCAAAGGACATTGCTAAACTAGAAGGTGTTCAGCGTCGAGCAACAAAAATGATCCCTTCCTTGCGCAACAAATCTTACGAAGAAAGGCTTTCCACCCTTAACATGTTCTCTCTTGAGAAACGTCGCCTCCGAGGAAAACTGATCGAATGTTTTAAAATACTTAATGGTTTCACGAATGTAGACAGAACAAAATTGTTTATGATCGATGACACTTTGCGAACGAGGAACAATGGCACAAAACTCAAATGTAGACAAGTAAATTCAGACTGCACCAAATTTTTCTTCACCAACGTTGTAGTGCGAGAATGGAATAAGCTCCCACCATCAGTGGTCCAGTGTAACACGATTGACTCCTTTAAAAACAAGCTCGACCGTCACTTCCTTGAACTTAATATTAACTAGAGTAGAAAAGCAACGTTTTGGAGCCATCTGATTAATGTAAAATCACTTAGGTTTAAGGACAGACCACCTACAGTAGTCTGGACCATTTGGTCTGTGTGGTCTGATTTTCTATGTAAATCTATGTAAATCTCTCTCTCTCTCTCTCTCTCTCTCTCTCTCTCTCTCTCTCTCTCTATCTATCTATCTATCTATCTATCTATCTATCTATCTATCTATCTATCTATATATATATATATATATATATATATATATATATATATATATATATATATAAATATATATATATATATATATATATATATATATCGTTAATCAAGAAAATAAAAGACATTTTCAAAAACATTTTAGTTTTACTTGAAAATACATTACATTATTGTGGGGTCATGCGTTAGTGTTTTTTTGAGTTTGCCTGATTGATCAGAACATTCACTGCCAGGCTTCTTTTTCGTTTTGGGGCGCCATCTGGAGTACATCCAACCCGTTTTCGCCCCCTTGCTAGGAGAGATGCACCTCTTGGCATTCCCATTTTGCGGCAAGACATCGAAGTTGGCTGGCATGGGATTTTGCTCCTGCCTGCTGCTTTGAAAGGCATCCCGGGCCCATGTCCCGAAATAAACTATTAAGGGCATTTCATGAGCGGCCGTACTGCTCGTACTTCTTTTTTGAAGGAGCCGGGCACGGACGGAGTTTCCGTGTCTGCGTACTTTTCTATGCAGTTACGAAGCTCGCTTATTAAGCTCTCGACGTCCGTGCCCTCCAAGGATTCCCCATCACAGTCCGCGCTGCCTGCGTTATCAAATATTGCCTCCAAGGTAGATATTTTTGATTTTCCATCTGCCTCCTTGGTAACGCCGGTGTCAGGGATTGGCACCGTGCTCTGATGGCAATGGGGTTCGTTTGCCAAACTCCGCGAAGAACTCCATGGGTGGTGCCTTTTCCCCTACGGCTATGCATGCCAGCCATCGGCGTCGCTCCGCTGAGTCGAGGAAGACTTGAGGGAGTTTGACGAGGTCCCTCTCGGCGCAAGCCACTTGGTGTTTGCATATGCCGCCGGGCATGCCTTGCGGGCATTCGCAAAGTCCTATGTCAAGATCGACGGCATATGTAATCCCATCATAGGATGCACTAGACACTAGGTATCGTTCCCCATCTCTATGAATGGAAAACGCATCCTTAGGTGACGGTAGCAAGGCTTGGTAGCGTTTCCTTCCCAGGGCCATGCCCAACAGCCGACCCCTCACATAGTTGTCGAATATCTCATTCATATACATGAGGAGATGGCAGGTGTTGAATGCTTTGTATCTGCAGGTGAAAACCATAGTTATTAAAGCTTAATTGTTTTGGACATGAACACAATGTTTAAGACGAGAGAGAGAGAGAGAGAGAGAGAGAGAGAGAGAGAGAGAGAGAGAGAGAGAGAGAGAGAGAGAGAGAGAGAGAGAGAGAGAGAGAGAGAGAGAGAGAGAGAGAGAGAGAGAGAGAGAGACACACACACACACACACACACACACACAGAGAGAGAGAGAGAGAGAGAGAGAGAGAGAGAGAGAGAGAGAGAGAGAGAGAGAGAGAGAGAGAGAGAGAGAGAGAGAGAGAGAGAGAGAGACACTGCCAGCGAGGCTGAGCCAGAGGAGGCGGGCGGAGTTTGAGAGGCAGCCGGCGATTCGGAGCGGAGCGCGGGGCTGAAAATCTGTGCTACTTCTCGTGAATATGCGGCCCGGCAGCTCAGTGGATAGAGCGTGTGGCTCTCAACCAGAAGGACCGGGGTTCGATTCCCCGGCCGGGTGAAGATAAGTTGGGTTTATCTTCTTTCACGTGTAGCCTCTGTTCACCTAGCAGTGAGTAGGTACGCGACGTAAGGCAAGGAGTTGTGACCTCGTTGTCGCTGTGTATTGTGTGTGAGTGGTCTAGCTCAGTCCTACCCAAAGATCGGTACTATGAGCTCTGTGCTCCTCCGTAGGGGAACGGATGGCTGTCTCGAGAGATACCTGAGGTGAATTACTCACACACACACACACATATTTTATATATATATATATATATATATATATATATATATATATATATATATATATATATATATATATATATATATATACAGACGTAAAAAAAAGGATCGGTGCACAGAGGGTGCGATGCCTTGTAGCGGCAGCTTAGGCCGCTACAGAGAAAACCAAACATTACTGTTTGTTTGTTTTCTAGACAGCATAGTGAGCATACGTTATGGCTGGTATAACACCGTGTGATTCCGTTAAGGCCGTCTGTGTAGGTTCAGTGAAACAACTGAGAACCTGGTGGTGACTCCATTGTCGAAGAAGTTAGTTAGTTAGTTAAAGGTTTATTGCACATAAATCGCATACATTACATGATAAAAAAAAGAAACATATACAATATTATATGCAAAGCGGGCACCAGCCCGCCGGTGAGGGAATCAGAGTGTCGGTGTGGGCGCTGTATTGCTCACAGACTTCTTCCTGTGGTGGTGAGCGTGTTGCGGGCAGGTCAGGTCAGCGGGGCGAGGGTGCCGCCCTGAGCACCCGCAGCATCACCTCCCTGGGCATGTGGCGGACGAGATGGGCCGCCCTGGCCTCGCGTCTGCTATGGAGGGCGCCGCCTGAAGGCTGGGCGAGTGCTGGCGACTGTGTTCTGAGGGCGGCGGTGGCCGGGCAGGACAGGAGGTAGTGCAGCAGAGGGTGGCGGCTGTTTCTCCCGCAGTGGCCGCACTCCTGCCCCTGGAAGCCGTCGTACAGCTCCTCCCTGGCGCAGAAACCCAGCCTGACGCGCTGCAGCAGCACGCCGTCCGCCCTGGGCTGCTGCTGGGAGGCGTCGAGCGGCTGGTAGTAGGTGGCGGCAGCGTACCATGCCGCCTGCCTCTTTCTGGCCTCCAGCTGCTGGTGTGTGTGGCGGGTCGCCTGGATTGCGGCGCGCCTGGCTCGAGTCTTCACCTGCCGCAGGCTGGGGGGCACGTGCTTAGTCACCTGGGGACTCGCCGCAGCTCTCTTGGCGGCCGCGTCGGCAGTCTCGTTGCCCAGCACCCCCACGTGACTTGGAATCCAGTTGAGCCTCACCCGCCGCCCCTGCGCGGCGAGGCTCTGGAGGCTGCCCAGGATGGCGGTGACGAGGCCCACGTCGTCTTTGGGCTGCGGCTGCTGGAGGGCCTGTAGTCCCGACTTGGAGTCAGTGTGCAGCACCACGGTGGCCTCCTGACGGTGGTGGGCGTGCTCCAGGGCCAGCTGGATGGCCACCAGTTCGGTCTGCAGGGTGGAGCAGTCATAGGCGGATCCAGGGGGGGGGCCACGGGGCCATGGCCCCCCCCAAACGCTCTGAGAGTATGTTTTGGCCCCCCCCAAAGAAATTCGTTACAGATACTGTCAGCCTCCCTCAATCATATACATATCATGTAGAACTCGATAGTCGATACTGCATCGCTCTACTACATAAAACAAAATCCAATTCTATGGCCTCAATGCACAAGCGAATCGGAATTAATTAAGCGCTGAGAAGGAAGGCCTCTTCGGCCAATCAGCGATTAGGGAAAATACCAAGGTTGAGCTTCAGCAAGGACTTCTAAATATAGAATTTACTCAGGGCGTGCGCTGTCGAATCTTTAGCCCATAAACCTCGGGCTAGGGGTCTATTGTCACTCTCCCAGCGCGCGAGCGATACTGCAAATTTTTGGAAAAATAGGTGTTGCTGTTGTTCACCAATGCCCTGTGTGGTAATTTCAAACGAAAACATAATAGTTTTTACTGCTATCTCATCGCCAATCCTTCCTCCTCTGCTCCTCATGATGAAAGATATTGGAAGTGTCTGAGGTACCATTTTCGGCCAAGCCGAGCGCACTTGTTCGTGCGGGTGCTGTTGACCTGGGCCTTGGTCTCCTGCCTCGCCCCGCGCCATCACACAGTACGTAGGCATCCTTTCCTACCAGCTCGATTATTCATATTAGGCTACATATTTCGTATGTTTGACTCTCATAAAAAATACCTTCTTCCGAAAATAAATGTTTTTTTTTATTACATGCAGAAAAAAGCTTCCATAAGCACAGTACAATTATGGCATATATACACTCATTAGGCTACATATTACGCAGGTTTGACGCTCATAAAATAACTCTTTACGAAACTGAATGTGTTTTTGCTATTATATGCGAAGAAAATCTTTCATAAACACTGTACAAATATGGAATACATAAACATATTAGGCTACATATTACGCGTGTTTGTAGCTTACATAAAAATAAATCCTTACAAAACTGAATAACTTCTCTGCCTTTATATGTACAAGAAATACTTTCATAAACAGAAATATAACATGCGGTGGCTGAGCGCGCTCCCTGAGAATAGGGGTAGAGGAACAGGGGCCCCTGAAAAGCACAATGCAATCCGATGTGACTTAATTCCATGTGTACAGTCCGTCGTCGATGAACAGTTGGCCCCCCCCAAAACTCAAGGCTGGATCCGCCCTTGGGAGCAGTGGTCGGAGGTGCGCACGCCCAGTTCGGTCCCGCCAGTGATGGCAGCAGCGCCCGTCCTTCCGCTGTCTGGGTCAACCGAGCCGTCGGTGTAGTAGATAGCACAGCCTAGCTCGGTGACCCGCGCCATGGCCATGAGGGCGTGCTGCCCCAGCTCAGCGGTGGGACAGACAGCCTTGCTGGCGGGGAGTTGAGTGGCGGTGAACTCTGCGGAGGGGAGCTCCCACGGGGGCGGGTCGCGGAAGGGGGGGGCAGGGAGGTCCGCCTGTGGCCAGGGCCAGCCCTCCATGCGGACGAGGCTGTGGACGGCCAGCTGTGCGTGAAACAGCCACGCGTTGCGGCGGAGGAACGTCTCGTCCTGCACCAGCGCGAGCCGCAGCCTCCTCTGCGCCACTCCCTCCGTGTCACGGTGAAGCACCCTGGCCACGCGGCAGGCCATGACTTGCTGGACTCTGATGGAGAGGGGCACCAAACTGGTCTATTTGACGCATGCGCTGGATCACCTCGGTGCCCCCAGCATGGTCCTCATGGCGGTGTTTTGCACCACCTCGAGCCGCTCCTGTTGGTTGGTGGAGAGCGCTACGAGGACGGGAGCGCTGTAGTCCACCAGCGAGCGGACAGCCTACACGTAGTACAGGCGCAGGCCGGAGAAAGTGGCGCCCGCGGTGGGTCGTGTCATGGCCCGCATCACGTTCAGCCTGGCCTGCGTCCTCTCCCTCAGGTAGGTGGCGTGGGCTGTGAAGGACAGCCGCTTGTCCACCCACACTCCGAGGTACTGGTAGGAGTCGATCCACGCCAGCTCGACTCCCTGGACGCGGAGCTGCCAGGCTGGGTCTGCCACCTTCACCATCATGGCCCGGGACTTCTCCGCCGAGATCTTGAGCCCCAGCTCCTCGCACTTCCCGCTGATGAGGTCGAGCGCCTGCTGCGTCCTCCTGAGCTTGTTGCCCCTTCCGGTGACCACGAGAGCGAGGTCATCGGCGTAGCTCAGAAGGACGGTGCCGTCGTGGAAGGGCAGGGCCACCAGCTGCTCCATCAGCAGGTTGAAGAGGAGGGGGCTGAGGATGCTGCCCTGTGGCGTCCCGTTTTCGAACTCCCGGGAGCTCGACCTCAGGCCCTGGAACTTGACTCTGGCGCGGCGGTGCTGCAGGTAGGTAGTCCCGTAGCCAAGCCAGCAGTCTTCCCCGCACCCCCTTTCGCACGAGAGCGGCGTGCACGGCCCCAGGACTTGCTAGCTCGAAAGCCTTCTCGAGGTCGAGGAAGACTACAACGGTAGGGCGGTGGTTGGCCTGCGCCAGCAGGGTGAGGATGCTGTCTGCCGTGCTCACGCCGCGGGTGTAGCCGAATACGTGTGGGTGAAGGGGCCCCAAGCGCCACTGTAGCCGAGCCAGCACCATTCTCTCTGCCGTTTTGGCTGTACAGCTGAGGAGGGAGATGGGCCTGGGCTTGGTGGGTTCCCTCGGCTTGGGGACGGGTTGAATATCGGCCTCCTTCCACGCGGGTGGCAGGCAGCCCGCCGTCCACGACGCGTTGAGCACGGCCAGCAGCGCGGCGTCCTCGGCTGGCCCGGCGTGAGCCAGAATGGAGTACAGCACGCCATCCGCCCCCGCTGCTGTGTCGCGGCCATGCCTCTGCGCCCGCTCTAGCTCCCGCAGGGTGAAGGGCCGATCGGTCTCGTCCGCTTCCTCCACCGCCACCCTGACGGCGTCGTCGCGATGCGGCTGGAGCTGCTGCTGGAGGCGTTGTGTGCAGGGAGGAAGTTGGTTGCTGGAGCCCCGCGCGGTGAACACCGTGACGAGCCTCTCTGCCTCTTGCTGCGGGTGTGGGTGCGCGGCCGGGCGTTTCGGGGCAGCGCCGGAAGCCGTCCTCACGCTTTTCCACAGTTGGCCCAGAGACGTGTGGTGGCTGAAGGTGGAGCACCACTCTAACCACTTGGTCTCCTTGGCCTTCGGGGATACCTGCCGCGCGCGGGTCACAACGTCCTGCAGGAGTCTCAAGTTGGTGGGGTTGGGGCGCCTCTTGTAGAGCTTTCTGTGGACGTTTACGCGGTGGTTGTGCTCCCGCACCTCCTCAGTGTAAAACCACCAGTCAGGTCAATGACGGCGGTTTGGAGCACTCCTAGGGATGGCTGCGTCGGCTGCCCTCTGTATGGCCGCCGTCAGGTCCCTCTCCTGCTGGTGGAGGTCAGCCGGGGGCCGGTAGGCGGCCCACCACTCCTCGAGGGAGGACTGAAACTTGGGCCAGTCCGCTCTCCTGGGGTTCCAGCGCGGAGGAGGGCGGTGCGGAGCGGGCGGAGCGAGTGGGAGTGTGGTGAGGGTGGCGAAGAGGTCACTGGTGAGGGTTGGGTGCACCTGCCAGGTGGCGCCGGCCGCCAGGTCTCTCGACGCCAGCGTGAGGTCAAGCCTGCCCCCTCGGGTGTGGGTGGCCTCTCCTGTGTTGAGAAGGCGGACGTGAGGGATGTCTTCGAGCAGGACTGCCAGGTGGCGGCCCGTCTCGTTGGCTCGGGACGGAGAGTGCAGCATGGGGTGGTGGGCGTTCAGGTCGCCCGCCACCAGGAGGCTCGTGTGGGAGGCGAGGGTGAGCAGCTCTCCCGCCTCCAGCTGGTGTCTCGGGCTCCTGTAAATATTGTACACAAGCAGCCGGAGGCCTCCCACGTGCAGCTCCAACGCCAGAACCTCCACGCCATCCCCGCAGTGGACTGGGGCGGCGACTCTAGTGTGCGGGATGGCGCTCCTCACCAGCGCCGCACAGCCGCAAGTGCCGTCTGTGGCGTGGAGCGAGTGGAGGCTGTAGCCCGCCACTCGAAGTCGGCAGGCGCTAGGGTCTCCTGGAGGAGCACTACATCCAAGTCCTCCTCGAAGACGGCCTGCAGCACCTGGTGCTTCTTGGGACGCAGACCCTGCACGTTCCAGTGCAGGACTCTGAGCTTAGGGGGACCCGCAGGCGGTCCCGTATAGGCGGCGTTCTTAGCACCGCGACTCTCCATCTTGGTGGTGGCAGGGGTCTGCTGGGTGGAGGGCGCGCAGGCAAGGGTCCCTCGAGGTGTGTGGTGACTGGAGGCCGCACTCAGAGATGGCTGTAACCGTCTCCTGGCGGAGGAGCGCTTCCAGATCCTCCTGTCTGGCGGGGGCGTGGCCAGGGCTGGCGAGGAGCTTCGCCAACAGCTGCATCATGCGCGCCATGATGGCGTTCACCACCGCGCGTGTCTCCTCGGTGAGGGAGACAGGCTCATGAGAGAGGGTCGCTCGGGGTCATGGCGCGTCTCTCCGCCGTTGTTGGTGGCGGGCCAGTCGTCGAGGGGGCGGAGCCGGCAGGGCCTCCGACCTGTGCGCTGCTGCGTGGAAAACGCGATCTTGCTCCTCCTTGCTCGGGTTGGTGATGGTGGGAGGGGGGAACCATTGCGTCCTTCCGGTCCTTCCGGTTTATCCCTCCTTTCGGCCTTGATGAGGACTGGGATGGGGTGTAGGCGTCTCTGGGGACCTGCCGTTGACCCCACGCTGACCTGGTTGGAGGCGGGGCAGGTCAGGAAGTTTGCCGCCGCTGTTGCTGGGGCTGGGCACGTGGGGGCTGCTGGTGCCTCTGCTGCTGCTGCTGCAGGCCACGTGGAGCATCCGGATGGGGCTGCTGCTGCCGGTGCTGGGCGGCCTGCTGCCGGGGCTGGCCTCGTGGAGCGTCCGTGCGGGGCTGATGCTGCTGCTGCTGCCGGCGCTGGGCGGCCTGTTGCCGGGGCTGGCCTCGTGGAGCGTCCGTGCAGGGCTGCTGCTGCCGTTGCTGCTGGTGCTGGGAGGCCTGTTGCCGGGGCTGGCCGCGTGGTGCCCTGGGGCGGCGCCGTCGTCGCCGCCTTGGTAGCGCCTGGGGCTGCTGCTGTTGCCGTCGATGTGGCCGGGGCAGCCTGCGGAGCCTCTCGGGGCACCGTGGTTTCCACGTGTGGTGGCTTTTCCCACAGTTGGGACACTTGGCGGTAGTCGCCTCGTGGGCCTTGTGGCGGGCGATACACTCCTCCGTAGGGTGGGGCTGGCTACACACGCCGCACCTGACGGCGTGTCCACACCGTGCCCCGAGATGGTTGTAGCGCTGACACATGAAGCACCTCACAGGCTCACCTTGGTAAGGGCGCAGGTGGCACTTGCCCCAGCAGCCGAGGTCTAGCTTGGTGGGCGGCGGCCCCACCAACACAAACAGCACCTGCCTTGTGGGCTCCTTGTCCCTCCGGGAGCACAGGCGCTGGGCGGAGACCACTTGAGGGTGAGCCTCCACCGCGTCGAGGGGGAGGTCGAGAGGGTAGCGCTCCAGCACCACCTTATGCCTCCTTTCGCTGGGGTCGAGAAGGAGCACCCTGTTCCCTTCTTCGGCGAGGCGGCGGAGGAGTGCCGCGGACTCCTCGTCCCTGGGTTTAAGGACGTACTCGCCCTGGAGGTTGGGCCTTACCTCCATCCGCAGGCTCGGTTGCTCCCTCTCGAGGGCGGTGATGGCTTGGTAGGCGCTGTCGTGGTCCCCCAGGCTGCCCAGCTTGAATTAGGACCTCGGGGGTTGCTGGTGGCGAGCTCGACCTCTCGTGATGGTCGTCCATTCTTGGTCCTCGTCCTGCTGCTGCTGCTGCTCCTCGTTCACGCTGGCGATGGACAGGTCGAGTGGGTCACAACCTAAATCACTGGCGTTGCCCTCCCTCGGGTCGTGCTGAAGACAGCAAGCGGCGCCTTCAGGCGACCACCCCTCGCTGCTCCAGTCGTCGAGCAAGTTACGGACGTGGTCGCGAGCCTTCTTCGGTGACGAGTCCTTCTCTGGGGACGCTGACGGAGAGGAGGCCCTTCCTCTCTTTCCCGCACTGTTAAGCACTATGTCACTCTTGGAGTTCATCTTCAAACGCGCGAGAACACGTGGTCGAGAGAGTTGCCGGGCAGGTAAGAGGGAGCGCGGAGCTGCCCGTCTGCCCTTAACCGCGGCTCACGCTAGTTTATTTTCGAGAATATACATGTTTTGTAATAGGATAATAATTATTTACAGGATTTGATATACGGTAGTATTTACAATTTTGATTATCTGGTGTTCTTATATGTTTGAGAAACTTTATCATAACATTGGTGATGATGTAGTAAAGGTATTTATGATGTAGTGACCCATAGCGATAGCAGGAAATATTTTGGAAATGTGTTGATGTAAGGAAATGGAATAGTGTGTGATGAGTGGGAGAAGAAAAAGAGAACGTGGTGAGTCAAAGGGTAGACTAAAGAAATGAAGGCGAAGAAACTGGCTGGGCTGGGCTGAGCTAGGAGTGGTGAGGTACAACTGCGTGGGTGAGGGCCAGAGTCCGTGGGGGCGGCCCGAGGCGAGGTGTGCGTGGGGGGAAGGCGGGAACGTCCACACAGTTCTTCGGCGGCTGATGCGGTGGGATGCGGGAGCCTACCGGCGGCGGAGTAGCCTCGGATCACGTGGGAAGGTCACGAGGCCGGACGCGGCGAGGTGCTGGATCCTGCCGGCGTTGAGGTAGCTACGGGCCACGTGGGGAGGGCCGGAGGCGGAGCGTGGCCTGCTGCGGACCAGGAGATCCTCCAGGGGTGGTAGCTGGGCTGTGACTTGGGAGACAGACCATAGCCATCGGCGACGGCGGCGCGGGTGGCGGCGTCGGCAGGGTGTGAAAGAACCGAGTTGTCCCTCCGGAGATCACCAATTTGTAGCGGCAGCTTAGGCCGCTACAGAGAAAACCATACATTACTGTTTGTGTGTTTTCTAGACAGCATATATATGTATACATTATAGCTGGTATAACGCCGTGTGATTCCGTTAAGGCCGTCAGTGTAGGTTCAGTGAAACAACTGAGAACCTGGTGGTGACTCCATTGTCGAAGAAGTTTTTCGTTCGTTTAAAGGTTTACTGCACAAAAATACACAAACAGTAGTAACAAATGTACGGAAGTGGGGGTTGCCTCAGCGGGGGGTCTCGGAAGTGGGGGTTGGGGGGTCAGCGGGGGGGTTACGGAAGAGGTATCTGGACCCCTACCCCCCCCATCTCTTTCCCATTGCTGATGAATTGATTCGCTAAAGCCGCGAGTGAACCAGACATAAAGACATACGCGTCAATAAATCTCAAGTCATTTATGATGACTTCATGGTATTTGTGAACTGAATGTTTTGGTCTTAGTTTGATTTTCAAGTCAGGTAGCGTTAATTCACGCGGGATTAACGACATGTCGTAATCCGCATTATGTGCAATGAGAGTGAGTTGCAATTTGTGATTTTTCATTTGAAAGTTGCAGCTATTACAATAAGCTTCAATGTAATTGTTTCCTGATTTTTCATGGTCATGATGTTTTACTCCTTTACCTTTTAAAATCCGTATTTACAAAGAAGACAGTGAGTTTGTTCATTGTGACGTGCCGTATCTTCATCGGTCATATTGATTTTATTGTAGCCTTTAGAAAATTTTAACTTCTTCCAGGAGTGTGGGTTCAGCTAATGTAAGTTCGTTCTATATTCAAAACAGTGTGACTTCAGCTAATGTAAGTTCGTTCTTTGTACAAAACAGTGTGATTTCAGCTAATGTAAGTTCGTTCTATAATCAAAACAGTGTGAGTTCAGCTAATGTAAGTTCGTTCTATATACAAAACAGTGCGGGTTCAGCTAATGTAAGTTCGTTCTATATTCAAAACAGTGTGAGTTCAGCTAATGTAAGTTCGTTCTATATACAAAACAGTGTGAGTTCAGCTAATGTAAGTTCGTTCTATATGCATAACAGTGTGAGTTCAGCTAATGTAAGATCGTTCTATATACAAAACAGTGTGAGTTCAGCTAATGTAAGTTCGTTTTATATACAAAACAGTGTGAGTTCAGCTAATGTAAGTTCGTTCTATATAAAAAACAGTGTGAGTTCAGCTAATGTAAGATCGTTCTATATACAAAACAGTGTGAGTTCAGCTAATGTAAGATCGTTCTATATACAAAACAGTGTGAGTTCAGCTAATATAAGTTCGTTCTATATATAAAACAGTGTGAGTTCAGCTAATGTAAGTTCGTTCTATATAGAAAACAGTGTGAGTTCAGCTAATGTAAGTTCGTTCTATATAGAAAACAGTGTGAGTTCAGCTAATGTAAGTTCGTTCTATATACAAAACAGTGTGAGTTCAGGTAATGTAAGTTCGTTCTACATACAAAACAGTGTGAGTTCAGCTAATGTAAGTTCGTTCTATATACAAAACTGTGAGTTCAGCTAATGTAAGATCGTTCTATATATAAAACAGTGTGAGTTCAGCTAATGTAAGATCGTTCTATATACAAAACAGTGTGAGTTCAGCTAATGTAAGTTCGTTCTATATACAAAACAGTGTGAGTTCAGCTAATGTAAGTTCGTTCTATATACAAAACAGTGTGGGTTCAGCTAAAATGGTTTACAGCATTACTTCCACAATAGGATCCGCTTTCTACTGTTTCTCCGTTTCTATTCACTATAATGTAAGCATACACTATGGCAAAGTGATGTCTCTTTACACCCATTCGAAGAAGGCTTTACGAGAATACTCTCAAAGTCATAGAATGCTAAATAAGATGGCTCATATGCTTTAGCATTATTAATAAATTTCACAGTATATCCCGCAGGTGGGAATCTTAGCCTTGTGATCATCATTGGGTGCTCAGCAAGCGTTGTCTTGTTCTCACAGGCACACAAATTTCCATGCAGTTTTTCCATGCTGCATGGTTCTTTTTCATATCCCGCCGCAGGATAGTTACCTTAAGCAGTTAATTAGAACATCAACGAGGGAAGAAAATATTTTGGATTTGTTATTAACTAATAGAGAGGACATAATAAGCAACATTGAGGTTTGGGGTTCATTAGGTAACAGTGATCATAAGGAAATTAGATTTAATATTAAATGGGAGGATATAGTCAGCAGAAACAACACTTAATACCCGACTTCAGGAAGGCGGACTTCGAGGGTTTAAGAAAGCAGCTGCAAAGGCTTAAGAGAGTAAGATCAGAAGTAGCTGAGAGCTTAAACCATAAGGTTCGTTATGTTGGCAGTATAGAACGTGTAAAAGTTCTTTTTTCCTGGAGTTCACCATTGGAATACGCGTTCACCTGGGAGGCTCTCCAGCAATGTTTGAGCGAAATTGTAGGGATTCAGGAGTATTTATACCCAAATCAACAAGAAGATATCCATAAGGACGTGAATATACAGCATATTTATATATATCTACAAACTGGTTTGCCTTCTCTTTTCCGAATATTTGTCTGCCCAGACAGTGAATTTGAGATAAATCTGACTTATTTAATAACACGAGGGAAGGAAAGGGAAGGGGAGGGGGGAGGAGAGAGAAGAGGGAGGGAGAAAGGTATGATGGAAGGGAGAGTTGAGCGAAACTGTAAGGATTCAGGAGTATTTATACCCAAATCAACAAGATATCCATATGGACGTGAATATATAAATATATATATATATATATATATATAGATATATATATATATATATATATATATATATAGATATATATATATATATATATATATATATATATATATATATATATATATATATATATATATATATATATATATATATATATATATATATATATATATATACTAACTGGTTTGCCTTCTCTTTTCCGAATATTTGTCTGCCCAGACAGTGAATTTGAGATAAATCTGACTTATTTAACCCTCTCGCGCACGATGACGCATTTCGTGTTATCAAGGGTAAAAGGTTCTGGCAGACGATGACGCGAAAGGCGCCATAAAAGTAAATGAAAAATGATTAAAAATTAAGTTTTCGATGAAAGTGCGTCAAAGTTGGGAGCGTCAGTTGTTTGGATAAGTTTCTTAATAGTAACATATGGCAATCTTTCTAAGGAACGTAGATGAGGAGCTTTGAGCGATTTTTATTTGTTAGGCTACTCTGATGAGAAAAAAAATACAGTTTTCTCGGTGTAACTCGGGAACTAATAGACGTACGAGGAATTTGAAGATACCATAAGAATCCTCACTAAATTCCGCTTCGGAACATATATTCGGCTAAAAAAGTAGGACCACAAAATTTCGAGCTAGCCGCAGATTTCTCAAGAATCAGAGGGAAATGGAACACACACACACACACACACACACTCACACACACACACACACACACACACACACACACACACACACACACACACATGATCCTTTTTCACTTTATGCCTTTTCCCCCGTCTCTTCCGTACCACTTTCCCTCTCACATCGCACTCTCTTCCTTCCCTTCGCTGACTCACTGAAGATGTTTCTGGGTTGCCTTCGTTTTGAGTGCTATCTTGATCTAGGGAAAAGGGTAAACTCGATGCGGCAACGTCTAAGGTCATGACACCGAAGAGCAGGCAGAAAATATAAAGAAATGTAAGTTGAGAAAAGAAATAAGAAGAAAGAAGTTAAGAAATGAGATATAAGACATTAATTAATGCAAAATCAGAAAAAAAATACTTGGTGCTGCAGTGTTTAGGGTTAGATGGCACCAAATAACCGGAGTAAAAAAAATATATAAATTGAGGAAAGAAATAAGAAGAAACAAGTTAAGAAATGAGAAATAAGAAGATAATGATACAATACACCTAGCAAGAACTTAAATAATTTATCGAGTCTTACGTTCAATGGCGATTTTTTATTTTATTTTCGGACTTGCATTAGAGAGTAAATTCATATTCCAGCCTGGTCATTAACCTAACGTCTTTAACCTTTTCCGTGATTATAATCTTGTGGTCATTCGAGCCCACGATCTTATCTTAACCCTTCAAGTACCCCCTCTCCCGTCACCCCCCCTCTCCCTGCTGGGCACCCCTACTCCCGTCACCCTCCCGCTTCCGTACGCTAGCCCGAGAGGGGTGGGGGGTGGGGGTGGATAGGTGGGGGGGAGAGGGGGGGGTGAAAACGTGAAAGAGATGGGAGGGGGGGGTAGGGGGGTCCAGATACCCCCTCTTCCGTAACCACCCGGCTGACCCCCCAACCCCCACTTCCGAGACCCCTCCGCTGAGGCAACCCCCACTTCCGTACATTTGTTACAACTACAAATACATATAAAAAAAAAAAAAAAATATATATATATATATATATATATATATATATATATATATATATATATATATATATATATTATCATTATTATTATTATTATTTAATATCACCACGAATTAGGCATACAATTGTCAATGGAAAAAAACCACGACAGATAGATCACACCACCTTATAGGAATGTCTTCCGTCAGTGTTTACCGTCTCAGTTTGTATACAAAGCATTTCATCAAGCTTGAAAGTCACCTTGACATACGTGACCAATTGTAACAATTATTTTCCAACCTGTAACTCGTCACTCCTTCACGAGAGTCCGACTGACACACAACGGCAGTCGCTCTCGCTCCGACGCTCCTTGTACATATAGGCTAAGAATATATTCGCCTTAAGGAAGCTGAAGTCTTAATCAACGCCCTTTAAATGCCCCCCTGTACACCGTTACATATTGGTTGGCAGCGGTCCCCACCGCGCCTGCGCCTTCGCTACCTCGTTCTCCTCCAAGTTCCAAACCACAAGAACTCACCAACAAACTCCGGGGACAGGCGTAGAAGGAAGAAAGAAGTCACAAGCCAGCCGTCCGCGGCAACTCACCAGGCGCCAGCTACAACCTCTCTACAGGCGTCAGCTACAAGTTCTATACAGGCGTCAAGCCTCGAGCCACCAGCAGGCCTACGCAGCCGACAGCGAGGGCCACAATCTACAAGCCGCCCAACCCGCTACAAGCCAGCCCTGCTACAAGCACTCCAAGCCCTCCGCCCGCAGGAGGAGGCACGCCCCACTGGCCTTGGAACAACCCACATGCCCCTCGCACCACAGCTGGGGGCAACACCGCCGCTGCCGGGAGCATCGGCCCAAACCTCTTCCGGCAAACAGTCAACCAGGGCAACCGCGGACATCTCCCGGTGACTGCAAGCAATTCCCACTACTGTTCCTGCAAGGCGTCTTCTCAAGAGGTTACACACCCAAGTCGCCATATCTGCCACCGCGGCCCATCTCTCAATATAACAAGAACGCCGCAGCCGTCCTACGTCTGGCAGCAGTGTTCCGGCACCAAAACACTGCCAGTCAAATCGCCTCGTCAGCAGTTTCCAGCAGCCATTACGAGTCTCCCGATGTCCGCCCTTCCATCAACTCTCACCGCCGCTCCTGCCGCGGCCGAGGTCTTCCAACGCGACTCCCCAGACTGCACGTACCCCAGGGCGTCGCCACCCTTCGCCCTCTACACTACATCAGCTGATTAATCTTGGTATTTGTGGATATTCCCTTCTGGTCAAAATATGCCGGCTCAGCTTTTTTCAGTTTTCTTTCGAGCAGAGGCACGACCTTTTTATTTCTGTGCACCTAACACTGTTAATCAGTCATAATTGTGAGAGTAACGTTCATTCGCATACGATATTGATCCTTTCTTATTGTCTGCTAGCGGTAAAACTGTGATTTCCCTGATCAAAGTTCATCTTCATAAGTGTGCCCTTGTTCCGTTTTCTCTTTCGCCGCTCGAGGGACAACCAGCACTTTAAAGGCATACTCACTTAATTTTCTCCTCCCCCCCCCCCCCCAAAAAAAAAACCCCGCTGTTTTTAATATAATTATTATTTCATATACCCATAACATTATGACATTCCGTTATAACCTTAACTTCTATTACGTCTAACAGGCACCTTGTTAGCCATCCTTTCTTGTTTTTAGGGGTTCGGCGAAAACTTTTAATTCAGACACGTTACGTTATTATTTACAGCTATCAAAATATGCTCCTATATTGTAACTGATTTAAACCATAGTATGAACAAAGACACTCTCGCCAAACTTGGCGACACCTTTAACCAGTTGGCTCGGCCTTCAGGTGAGGAGGTAGGGGCGCACGGTTCAAACACCAATGATCTTAATGTTGTAAATTTACGTTCAGGCACTACATACTCATCAATTCCAAGGGAAAGAGCCCCTTCACCTCCGGGTTCGTCTGAATACTTAACCCCCACTCAGCCGATCAAAATGCCTGACGATCCACCTCCCCCCCCTCCTGCCGGGGCCACACCCCACTTCCCCCCTCCCGCGATTCGGGTCATTCCAACTCACGCCAGTATTCGGCAGTTCTTCGGCGGCGAGGCGGATTTTTCGGCGAGACAGTTCCTAGATCTTTGTGAGTCTGCCATCGGAAATTCTTCCATTACGGAAGATCATGATAAAATCGCTTTCATTCGGTCCCGGTTACTTCCAGGCTCTCGGGCACAAAATTTGATGCAGTCCTCAGCGTTCGCTTCGGGGGACATTGGAGTAAACTATGAGGTTTTTAAAAGGAATTTCATAAACATCTTAGGGGGCGGGAGTAAACCAAGCATCGTTAGACAGATGGCACACACGGTTGAGTCCTTCCAAAAAAATTCCTCAACTAAGCTGATTTGGGACGCCATGATTGAGGCAAATCAGCTGGCGGTTGACTGTGTCAAAAGCCTAGAAGACGCGCAGTGGCTTCCAGGGGGCTGTATGCAAAAGCACCAGGTGAAGACAGCCTTCGAGTTGTTTTTTTACTTATTTCATATTTCAGAGAAGAACCGCCGTTCCGCCCTTCCCTTGACCTTCAAACCAAGCGGGAAGTTGGTTGACTTCGTCTCAGAGTTAGAAGTCAAGGTTCAAGAACACCCTCACCATCAACCCCTCGCAACAGCCGCAGCATTGCAGGCACAAAGTAAGGCATCTCTCACCTGTAGTTTTTGCAAACAATCAGGACATTCTGAACATTCTTGCTTCGCGAAACGTAGGGAATCAACACACTCAAGACAGGGCTCTGATAGGAGATCAGGAGGTTACAGGGGCGGGCGTCATTCATCACACAGGAATCCTAGGCCAAACCATCAGCGGAAAACTGCCTTTTGCCATGTCGCGTCGAAGCAAGGGGATGCCCCCCGGCGTATGCCCCCATTGACTGACTGATTAAGTTATGGCTGCCTTCAGTAAATCAACGTTCTTAGACTTTTTTTTTAATTAATGTATTTTGTTTCACACATTTTTTATTTTTACTTATCGGCTTATATCTTCTAATAATCGGGGGCAACCTATTATTAGCCTTAATGTAAATCCGCAACTGAAAATTGTTACAAGTCAGAGAGAAACAACAGGTAATTTACAATAATTAAATGAATAATTCAAGCTTGGGCTCAAAGACCTAGTCGGTGGTGACAACTGGCAAGGATAAACATACCCCATTCATGCGTACAAGCAAACTAGTGAAACTACCATAGTTTATAGGTAAAGTTTGGAGCGTATGGATAGCAGCGCGTGACGGCGGTGCCCATCTTCGTTCCGTTGACCCTTTGAGCTGGCTGAGGCGCTAGAGTTTATAGAAAAATGCCATAATTTTCACACCACGGTACAACAATTTGGTCTGCCCGGAAGCGCAACCTTGGATCAGCTGGCTCCTGGCTGCCAGTTACACGATAATGTGGTTCTAACAGGCTAACGAAAGTTTGAAGACGGAAGAACTGTGATTTTGTTACATCCTTGATAAATCCAAGGCTCATTATACGAATATGGGTAAGACATCGAGTCACAATCCTTCTCTAGTTCTGGTTCATACTGTAGCTCGTATGCAAGTTCGCAGTAGTGTGAGAGGAAGTGATAAATCACGAGGGAAGTCTTTCCTTTGTCCTATTAACATCAATTTCCTCTTTCCGAACAAGGTCTTGATGGATAAGTGCTTAGTAGCTTGCATAACGCCCTCCCCCATGAAAACATGCCTCATTTGCACACTCCCTATATAGATTCAGGGTCTTTACAGCTCTTTAAAGCGCTGAAAGGGCTAACAATCCCTCACCCAGAGCCTCGGTCAATTTTAATTAATCTGATAACCACTGCCGTTTGATACTGACACACGTGTGTGTGTGTGTGTGTGTGTATATATATATATATATATATATATATATATATATATATATATATATATATATATATATATATATATATATATATATATATATATATATATATGCACTCACTCGCTGTTCACTACAAATATTCAAAATCTAAGAATATTAATTAAAATTAATTTCCATCAGAGCTTGTCTGAAAGATGAGTGCGTATTCAGAATTACACCCAACTCTGACAGTTGGCACCTATTTTTTTTATAGATTTTTAAGTGCTGTTCAGCATTAATAATTTTGCGTCGCATGTTACTTATTTGTAGCTGTGATTTCAATGGTTTAATCACCTGGTTTACTCACCTGGTGAGTAATTAGCCCTCTACTGCAGAATATGAGTGGACAAGATTCCTTTCTATGCAAATTACCAGCCCTTAAAGTTAGGTACCAGACCAAAAGGAGTTAAAATGTGTATCATCATATTTATCTCAGTTGTATGAAGCCTCTAAAAATATTTATTTGGGTAGAGTTGCTTATTTATGATGTGATTATGCTCATTATATGATGGCAGTTTAGGCGCCATTAAAGCCGCAATACAGGCTTGTCATAGCTAACGGGTTAAGTGCTGATAGGTTAATATATTAACCAGAATAGATGCTGATCCCAGCAGTAGTTGATTAATATTTCAGTGGTGCTATGCTCCTCTAGGAGGATAAAAAAGATGAGTAAACAATTTTCCCAAGCTAGTCAGCCAAGGCCATAAAGCTCTACTAGGGTTGCAAGAGTGTTGTCAATCTCACTGAAAAGCTTCCAAGAGTTTTTATTGAACTGACAACCTCTTGGTTGTGACCTGAGCATCATACTTGGCCCCTTCTGTTAGTTTGGCAATGGTGGGTTTCTGTTAAATTTAAGTGAACACAGCTTGGGCAGGGCAGAGGTTTGGTGGTGGCCTGGGCAGTAGCTGGTAGAGTAGAAAAAATTGAGATGCTAAAATATATCTGCAAAATTCTTGTGTTTGCCCATACTCCCCTTCTCCCACAAAACAAGCTTGGGGACCTGTGGGAATGTGGGGTTTTGGGTGGAGGATACAAGATGCATCACAAACACATATTTTTTGAGTTGGGGGTTAGGGAAATTCCCTAGATGTAGGGAAATTTATATTTAGGGATTTTCACCCACCACCACCAATAAAATATATGTTTGTGGTGAATTTAGTGTTCCTCATACAGAAAGCTTATAATCTCCCAGATCCCCAAGCTTGCTTTGGGAGAGAAGCGTAGTGGACCCACCCCCGCCACTGCCACA
Organism: Eriocheir sinensis; assembly: GCF_024679095.1. NCBI lineage: Eukaryota > Metazoa > Arthropoda > Malacostraca > Decapoda > Varunidae > Eriocheir > Eriocheir sinensis. The sequence goes on from NC_066534.1 coordinate 3,836,264, forward strand.
TCCCGTCCCGCGCTGCGCATTTCCGCCGGCCCACGCCACATGTCTAATATATTTAAACTAACCTAATCTAACTTACCCTTATGTAACCTACTTAATGGGAGGGGCTTCGCCCCTCTTGACCCCCCTCCTGACGGGGGGGCTTCGTCTCCCTCGATCCCTCCTGATGAGGGGACTGTGTTCTTCTCAACCCCTCTCACGGGAGGGGCTATGTACCCCTCAACCCTCCCTTCCATTTTATGGAAGTTGTTTTTTTACCTCACTGGACTCAGTGACCAAGAAACCAGCAATAATGTAAGTATTAAGGGGGGCGACTAAGGGGGGTCCTCCTGCCCATATGATACGTCCAATAGCTTTGAAATCTTAGTATGTTATTTGTTTCTGTAAATATATGACATTCTGTGAATTTCAAGAAATTTGGGTGAAGTACAGGGGAGACTCAAATAAAGTGAAATTTTCTTTTTTTTTTTTGTTTCACAGACTTTTTCCTGATTTTGTGAAATTATTTGAAGTGTAAAAAACTACTTTCCGAGATATTGGCTCCTAAAGATATTTTTCCATTCTATCCATGTCTTGCCATTTGTATTTATCTGATTGGCATAAAATTTTCACATATAACTGTGTATACCTTGTTGACTTACTGGAGAATGCTATGGCATCTGGTCCCCCTTTATAAAAAAAGTATTACTCACTCGTGGGTGAGGGTGTCAGAAGGCACCACCTTCCTCATTGTAGAAGAGGTTACGGTCAAGGCATTCCTGCACGACCGTACTGGGCACTTCTGTCTCGCGATGAGTGTCTGTAGCTGGGAAAGCGACACGGTGATGAAAGTTTTGCTTGTATCAGGAGGAGGAGGGTTCAGCGGAACACCTCTGTGCAGAATTTGTTGTTGGAGCTGCAGTGATGATTCATATGGCAATGATTCTGCAGCTGGTGGTGATGTAGGTGGTGGTGGAATAGGTGGTGATGAAGCAGGTGGTGGTGGTGGAATAGGTGGTGATGAAGCAGGTGGTGGTGGAGAAGGGTGTGATGAGGTACTCGGTGTAGGGAGTGGCGAATCAGCTGGTGGTGGTGGTGATGAGTGGCGGGTGAGCGTTTCAGGATCACGACTCGCTTCATAAGCTCCTAAACTGCTCCCTCCCTGGTCTTGGATGCTACATCTTGTTCAATAAGCCTTCTTCATGTTAATGGCTCTCTTGCTACTCAACTTGCATTTGTACGTCATTTCTAAGGACCATTATTTGGCTGGAGTACAAACGAACAGGTTGCGTGCCTTTCCCCGTTGTTGTCTGGGTAGGGACTGCATGGCTCCGCCACACTCCTCTCCTCAACTCACACCCTCCCTGCGATCCGGCACGAGAGGAATGACAGATGACAAAATTTACGAAGAAAAAAATATTCTAATGGAAATTTTACGTACATACAAGCACTGAATGATACAGCGTGTGTTGGCGCGCGAGTCAGGCTATGATGCAATAGCGCGGGCCATTTAAATATGGCTTCCAGGGGTGAGGGTCTTTAATTTTATGAAAACAAACCTCACCACATGGCAATTTTGGCTATCCCGGCCATGCTGAGCGAAAAAAACACATTTGTCCGATTTTAAATATATTCATCAAAAAAATACCCTGAGTCGCCCCCTTAACTTCGCAAGAGGTGCCTGGTTCCCTTTCCTCAACATTAGTCTTTACTTACATTACTAATGACGCCAGTATGGTCCGGTGGCTTCAGACCCATCTTCATCCGAAAATAGGTTTGTCACTAAAGGATGGGACAGCCGCTCCACCACTCTGCTGCTGTAAGGTTCTCTCTTGACTGTGGTGGGTACAGCCTTGGCACCTCCCGTTGAAAGTTATGTACCTCCCTGCCTCACACAACTGCATAGAAACAACTATCGACCAATGTATTGCCACAGGAAAGTGCCTTGAATGCCAGGGTGTTTCAATGTTCCTGCAGAAGCATTCATTGTTTTGTGTATGAACCTCCGAATCCCCTGGATCAGCCAAGTTTTCAGAATTGATTACCATATTTTGCGGCGTATAACGTGCTCCGGCGTATACCGTGCACCTTTAACTTTAAGACAACAATTTTGAAAAAAATGTCCAGTGCTTAACCCTTACATTACGGGGATTGTATACATATAAGTGCGCTACCACATGCCCCACCCGTACGGGGATCATATATATAATCATCACACTCTACGCTCCCTTTGTTTCAAATGTACCACAAGTTCTTGACTCAGAAGAATGGTGGAAGCATCTAGCATCCGTACACACTCATTCATCTCAGCGCACGTCTTACCGAAGGCCAAAGATCATTTTCCACTTTTGTTCGGAATACATCTGTCATGTTTTGTGACGCGTCAAGGAGTTCCTCTGCTCCGGGCGGAAGTAGAGCGCGGGCGAATCAAAGTGACAGTGACTCTGATGACTGCTATGGTAGTGACATTGACAGAGGAGGGAGGGGCAAGTAGGTACAGAGAGAGAGAGAGAGAGAGAGAGAGAGAGAGAGAGAGAGAGAGAGAGAGAGAGAGAGAAAAAGAGTGAGAGCGAGTGAGGTGCTTCCACGCTACGCGTCACGGCCATGAGAAAATGCACAATATTTTCGGCTGTCATAACTTTTTTATTATTATTAGGAGAGAAGTTTTATTACATCACCATATATACTAGATGAATATACAATCATTGCAAAGAAGAAAGACACCATTTCCACCTCTTTTAAATGTCTAAATTTTCCCCGTGCACAGCATCCAGAGAAATATATTGCCACCTGTACTCTAAGGGTTAAAATGCTCAGAAATATATACAGTTCAACAAGACTGATGATTAGAATTTCCCGAAATTTCCGTTAACCCCTAGGGCGGGGATGTACCGTGAAATCGGTTTTCCCCATACGGCACTATTCTGATGTTCTCCTGAAAATTGGTCACTTTCCAGTAGCTTTAACTCTCTCACGCATGATGACGTGTTTAGCGTCATCAAAAGGTAAAAGGTCCTGGCGCACGATGACTCAAAACGCGTCATAAAAGTTAAAAAAAAATTATTAAAAATTAAGTTTTCAGTGAAAGTCCATCAAATTTGGGAGCGTCATTTGTTAGGATAAGTGGTAACATATGGCAACCTTTCTAAGGAGCGTAGATGAGGAGCTTTGAGCGATTTTTAGTTGTTAGCCTACTTGGACAGGAGAGGAAAAAAATACAGTTTTCTCGGTGTAACTCGGGAACTAAGAGGCGTATGAGGATTTTGAGGATACCATAAGAATCCTCACTAAATTCCGCTTCGAAACATATATTCGGCTAAAAAGTTGGCCTACAAAATTTCGAGCTTGCGAGTGGGCAAGAGTTGGTATTTAGGATTTATTGTCTACAATACTCTATACGGAGACTTGAAACAAAATTGTATTGTTTATATATATATTTTCCTCTATTTTTATTTGCACATGTTCTAGTACAAGTCTTTATGAAGCCATTGATATCAAATTTATTGGGGTACGATATATCTGAGGGTAAAATACGTCCGGGAATGTAGAGTATTGCAGCGGCAAAAAAAGGCCAGTCGGGCCTGAGAAATGCATGATGAGTGGAACAGAAACTTATTGGAAACTTTTGGTGTGCGAGAAGGTTAAATTTATGAGCATTCGCTTAATCCATCCTTCCTCTTCAGTCTGCCTCAAACCCGAAGTCTCTACATCATGTGGTGTTTCTGTTGTGATGTGATGGAGCCCAGTAACTTTTAGGTTGGAGCAAGCCTGTGTTCGCAGCGCTGTGTAGGCTGTGGTTGGCAGCGGCCCCCCTCCACGCACTCGACCCCGTTACAAGCCCCTTTCATTACGCTCATGTTCTTAACTTGATAACCCTGAAGGGTGGTGGGATGCATCTTCAGGAGTCTGAGTATCACTTCCACCATCACCGTAATGAGATTGATCTACAGGATGGCCACCAAAGCCATGTTGCACATTAACAGGGCTCAGCCTTCCTGATAAGACGAGTGGTTGGAGTTGAATGCTGTTGATGTCACTGTCTTCACCACTAACACCACTTTCGAAGTTTGAAAAGTCAGTTTCAGCTCTCTCCCATTGCGCTCACACTGAGAGCTCTTTTGGGAGCAAGAAGAGGCTTATGAGGAGTTGAGGTCACTGGCTGTGGACGCTCGGGCGTGGAATCAAACGCGAAAGATACGAAAAACTCTCCTGCCTCTGTTACCAGGGGTGTGAAGTCAGTGGAGTCGGCTACTTTTGGCCGGAGTCAGAGTCGGTAAAAATACCTCCAACTCCGACTCCTTTGCGTAATCATTTATCCTGTAGTGTAGTTGTGAAGCTTTTTTATTATTTTTTATTATTTATTATTTAGGTGCTGCCTATAGCACCTGTAGGCTTTCTTGAGTGGCCTCTTTGGTGATCCCAGCCCATTACTGCCGTGGTATGCGACGCCTAGGCTAGTTTTGCTGCTTCGTTGGGAATTCCCATAAATTTTTGGAAGAAATCGCCTTTTGTGGGAGCTCTTGAGGGCGGACATTTCAGGCAAGCATTATGGGTTAAGTTATTATGGCGGGAATATTCATTTAACTTTGAATTTTTTGTTTGTAAAAATGTTATATTTTCTTGTATTTCGCCTGATTAAATAATTATGTAGATCACTGAGATAAATTACTAGACCATGTCGGAGAAAACATACCCAATGAGACATGAAACATCCTGTACTGAACGTGTCTGATTCCTGTAGCACTCATACGCATCTCCACCCTCAAGTCTCAACCTGATCGAGGCTGCTCAGCTGTTGACAAGAAACGCTCATATGATATAGACTGCGTCAATGACTGCGACTAATTTATTAATTTACATAGGTAAGATACCATGATTGTTGCAGTTAGCTGATGAAAATGACACACACACACACACACACACACATTGCCGTCGAGACTAAGAAGACAGAACACACACACACACACACATACATACACACGCAGCTATTGAGACGAGTGAATGATGTGAAGGACTGTGAGGCATTGCAGAGGGACCTGAATAAAATATGGGAGTGGAGTGGTACATGGCAGATGGAGTTCAACCTTGAGAAATGTAAAAAAATGGAGTTTGGTTGGAGTGGAAGATGTGAATATGATTATAAGATGGGAAGTGAGATAATATGCAGTGGAGTGGAAGAAAAAGATTTGGGAGTGACTGTCTCAGAGAACATGTCACTGGACAAACACATCAACGGGATAATGGGACAAACTATGAATTTGCTGAAGAACATAAGGACGGCATTTGTGTATTTGGATGAGGAGATGATGAAGAAAATGGTAGTTACGATGATAAGGCCAAGGTTGGAGTATGCATCAGGGGTCTGGTCTCCTCACAAAAAGAAGAAAATAAGAAAGCTGGAAAGAGTGCAGAGAGTGGCAACTAAGATGGTACCGGAACTTAGAGATCAGACTTACGAGGAGGGACTTAATAGCATGGGGCTCACAACCCTGGAGAGAAGAAGAGAAAGAGGAGACCTGATAGCGGTGTACAGGGTGGTGAGTGGAGTGGAGCATTTGGACAGAGAGGACCTGTGTGTGTGGAACGAGAGAGAAACGAGAGGACATGGAGAGAAGTTGAGGGCGACCACATGTAGGCGAGATGTGAAAAAGTTTAGCTTCCCAAACAGAAGCATTGAGCTATGGAATAGGCTGGAGGAGGAGGTGGTTTGTGCAAGAAACATTCATGATTTTAAAGAAAAGTTGGACAAGAGCGGATATGGATACGGGACATCGCGAGCGTAGCTCTTTTCCCGTATGTCACAACTAGGTAAATACAACTAGGTAAATACACACACACACACACACACACACACACACACACTGTCATCGAGACAACTCGTACACACACACACAAAAAAAACTTCTGTCAAGACAGTTTCTACAAACACACACACACACACACACACGTTTGCTGTTTATATAAATGATATGGTGGACGGAGTGACCAGCTATGTGAGTTTGTTTGCAAATGATGCAAAGCTATTGAGATGAGTCAATGATGTGAAAGACTGTGAGGCATTGCAGAGGGACCTGGACAAAATCTGGGAATGGAGTGGTACATGGCAAATGGAATTCAACCTTGGGAAATGTAAAAAAATAGAGTTTGGTAGGAGTGGAAGATGTGAATTTGATTATAAGATGGGAAGTGAGATAATATGCAGAGGAATAAAAGAAAAAGATTTGGGAGTGACTATCTCAGAGAACATGTCACCGGACAAACAGATCAACAGGATAACAGGACAAACTATGAATTTGCTGAGGAACATAAGGACGGCATTTGTGTATATTGACGAGGAGATGATGAAGAAAATAATAGTTACAATGATAAGGCCAAGGTTGGAGTATGCAGCAGTGGTCTGGTCTCCTCACGAGAAGAAGAATATAAGAAAGCTGGAAAGAGTACAGAGCATGGCAACTAAGATGGTACCGGAACTTAGGTATCGGACTTACGAGGAGAGACTCAATAGCATGGGGCTCACAACCCTGGAGAGAAGAAGAGAGAGAGGAGACTTGAAAGCGGTGTACAGGGTGGCGAGTGGGGTGGAGAATCTGGACAGAGAGGACCTGTGTGTGTGGAGTGAGAGAGAAACAAGAAGACATGGAAAGAAGTTGAGGGCGACCACGTGTAGGCGAGATGTGAAAAAGTTTAGCTTCCCAAACAGAAGCATTAAGCTGTGGAATGTGTAATGTGGGAGAAACTGAGAAATCGGTAACCTGTAATAACTGATGTGTTGCTTGTGAATCAGGTGGTTACGAACCGCAAGACAGACAGACGAACCAGATGTGGAGCTGGTGGCGTGACTACGCCTCGGCCAAAGGGCCAAATGATCACTAGTTAGTTTTTTCATGGAGGATTGACGAGCAGAATTTTTCACCTGTATTGAGTGAGAGAACCAGTTGCTTTGAAACTCTTGCTGAACTGGCGGAACAGGCCAATTGGATGTTAACTAAACCACCGATAAATGCGTTCACTAACCTCTGGCTAGCCGCGGGCAGTGGGAGGGAAGGTGATAAGCTGACTGTGTGAGGTTGTCTCCCTCACACACCGTCTGGACCTCACCCCCACAGGTACGTTTAACCCAGCTCCTAGGGACCAAGCTTGTTAGTGTGCTATCATGATACAATGTTAATGTTACTTAAAGAGTGAATTGTCAAACACACCATCTGGACCTCACTTCCACAGGTTCCTTAGCATACTGACTGAGCTGGTACCTCACTTGTGTGTCATTATATAGAGTATGTGAACATTTCTTTTGTGTGGGCTTATGATCACCCACTTGGTATCCTAACCCCACACGAATACCTTGCCCAATGATTATCTTTGTGAACACATATCGATCGGTGGTTGAAGGGATACATTTTATTGTATAATTCTGCACCATAGAAACTTGACTAGGGTAGTTTTGTTAGCGATGGCCAGGACTCTATATCTCCATATATTTTATGAAATTAACTGTGATTGGGTGGGCCCTTCTGGTGATTGGAATGATGAGTTGAAATCAGTATTGTAGAGTAACTCGGTAAAAGCTCGCTACCATTACCAACAGAATGAGCTGTCAATAGTATTGTTAATTAATATCAGTGTGCTCGCTACCATTACCAACAGTGATGAATTGTAAATAATATTGTTACTTAATTTCAATAAGCTCGCTATCATTATATATCAACCTAATGTGAATAAACCTCATATTTTAACATTTGTGTTGCGTCACCCTAACAACTAAGAAGCACACTTCTAGTAAAATATTAAAAACGGAGTTGAAGGCAACACAAATGGACTGGGGGAGGAGGTGGTTTGTGCAAGAAGCATTCATGATTTTAAGGAAAAGTTGGATAAGAGCGGATATGGAGACGGGACAGCGCGAGCGTAGCTCTTTTCCTGTATGTCACAGCTGGGTAAATACACACACACACACACACACACACACACACATACACACACAGAAGGGGAATGAGAATGGTGTGGGAAGGGAGGGGCAGAAAGGAGAGTCAAATCAGGGCTTTGGTCAGGATATGACCTGACTCAGGTCAAGACATGACCTGACTCTCCCTTCTGCCCCTCCCTCCCCCCACCCTTCTCATTTCCCTTTTTATGTGTGTTTGTGTGTGTGTGTGTGTGGGTGTCATGACCTGACTCTCCCTTCTGCCCCTCCCCCCCACACACCCTTCTAATTTCCCCTTATGTGTGTGACGCACACCCAGAAAAGTTGTCGGTTGCCCAAGCTGCTGCCAACGCGGTGGGAAGAAAAAGGCCCAGTGTGACACCAGCTTACGGACAACTGACAACTCGCTCCCAGATGGGCATACGGGCGTTGCCAGTAGCCACAATGGTTAGAAAAAAATGTCCAGTGTGACACTGCCTTAAGGCAGTGAGGCCGCTGATTGGGTGAGCACCGGCGATGACATCATCGGACTCTCAACGAATCACAAGCGTGTTTTCAGAGCTCAGCCGATCATAAGGCTTCATCTGTGGCTTTAAAACAACCTGTTCTCTCTTCCTGTTTTCTTCCTTTTTCATAGGTACGTATTTTGAGATAACAAGGGAGTAAAGGAGGGAAAAAAGTGAGCTCCGGGGAGCAGCATGAGCCAATTATAATGGGGCCACTATAAACAGTTGCCTGCGCCATGACGGGCCCAGGGCCAACCATCAGGCCCAGATGGATAGTTTACTGGTGCCATAGCCCACATGTAAAAAAAAAAAAAAAAAAAAAAAAAAAAAAAAAAAACCACGGGTTGAAACAAATAAGCGCTTTTCAGTGTTTTCAATACCTTGAGTATAGCGTTTATCTTCGGAACGAAGCGAGCGCGAAACTCGAGAAGGTACTGTACACTTTATTTTTAAAACCTATTAAAAAAACAGTTCAAGGTAAAGTAAATATCATACTTATTAATGTTGCTGATTACATTTCCTTTCTAATGGTGTATCACATATTGTATTTAAACTAATAGTACTGCAGAAAAATGAACATAAACTCTAGTTTTTGGCACTAGTAGGCCTGGTAGACAATGATAGACCTAATCTATGGCCAGCTAAACTCCACCCACAGCAGGGCAGTGTCCCCCATGATCATCGCTCTCTACCATCACCCGTCACCCAACACTTGGTGACCCTTAAGATATATTTATATTTTTTTTAAGTACTTCTGATGACAACCAAAGCCATCACTGGTATGTTGAAGCCTCAGAAGCCGATGGTGGCCAAAGCAATCGGAACGTAAAAGGGTTAAGAGAAAATTTAAATTCAGGTGTTAATAGGACTCATCTGTTTATATTGCATTAATTTCATCTATTTAATGTGTTTATCATTTTAATTTCCAGGTTGCTGTAAGTGGTGTTGTGTGTTGTTGGTGGTGACCTTCCTTGTTGTAGCAGGCAGCATGGGGCTCTTCACTGCCTTCTTCCCCTACCCAAGTCATGCTTCTTGTCATGTTGATTGGTAAGTTTGAGGACAATCCGGTCCATTCAAGATGTGCATGCTAAACTCTTATATTAAAATTCAGTTTCCAAGGAGTTATGTAATTTTTTTTTAAATGTAGTAAGTAAAACACTGAATAGAAAAAAATAGTTTATATGTTGTCACTTTTGAAAAAAATTCTTTACTGTTAGGGATTATTATTATTTCTTTACTGTTAGGGATTATTATCATTTAAATTAGTAAGTTTCCCTCCTTCCTGATGATTAATGATGATTTAAAGGATAAGTTAATTATCTTTGAATAGTGATGTGTGGCAATGTAAAGAAGCATTTTGTTGATTTTTTACATGATGAGTGTGCACCTGTCCCCCTGTATTCAGGGGTTCACTACTCCAGGATTCAAACAATCAGAGATTTCCCTCTGCAATGCACAAAGTGGCTTCTAAGGAATTTTCGTAGCACCGTTCCAAACTTTCACAGTCTACCTGCGGACAACTTGGCTATTCCTAATGAAAGGATGATGTATACATGCAAAAAGCAGCATAAAATATCGTAAGTATTCATCAGCTGTACATACTATAATCTGTACTGTAATCTTCGTAGACTTCTTGCAAGTACAGAGTCATTAAATTTCCCTCAACTGTCGGGTACTCACTGGCTTCACCCTGGGGTTTAGCAGCCACAGTTTCCCTATTCTCGAGGCACCGGAACTACATTCGACCACCAACGTGAAGCTAACCCGACGTATCGTCAAAAGTGGAGGGTGAACAGGAGTCAGTCACATCCAGGAGAGCATGCAAGCTGCCGAGGCTCGCCCCCCGTTCCTGTTGCGAGCATAGTATCCACCGTTCCTGTTTTCTTCTTTGCAGCACCATCCCTTTTGAGCATCTTTCTGGGGGACATTGTTAAAGCACAAAGAACTCACACTGTAGTGCTGAAAACATGACACAAGTGCACGGATGCTATTTCTATGAGTTTACAACGTGGACTGAGACTAGAGCTGTCATCTGGCAGTCAAGAATTACCCTAGACCGAGCAAGAATTAACCCCAAGTCTTGCAAAATTCTTTCAGTTCTTGTTCTGGTGTGTCAGATTTTAAAGAATTCCCCCAAATTCTTGGCAAGAGGCAGGGGTCCTGCGCAAGCCGCGGCAGGGCTGGGTATGCCACTGTTTTACTGGGCGCACCTCCATAGGCTTATGGCGATGACCATTTCATGAGCTTCCTATGGGTAACCCTGCCAGGTGAGGGTGGACATAGAGTTCATGAGGTTACTGTTGTGTCACTGTTGCACCACAGACCATTTCAAAGCATCAATCTATGATAAGTAAGAACTTTCCAGTATGAAAACATCATTGTCAGTGTTAGAAACAAGAAATTGAAATGATGGCATTTGTCAATATTTTGTAGAGAAAAAGGACGTTTTAAGAAACTTCATCGCATGCAATGACGCTAAGTAGCTACTGAAATACTCCTAATGAACTGTAGATCCCGTAACTGTGACTGAATTAACGCATGTTGTCCTTGATGAGTGACAAAGTGAGAAATAGTGTTGTTTCATCCAATCATATGAACAAGGTAGAGCGCTCTGGCAGATTACGGAGGGAGGTGAAAAACAGTCTCAAGAATGGGGGGTCGTTCAAGAAGGCCATGTATCGCCAGATGACGCCTTAGGGTTGCAAACTTGCCACCCGTTCCTTAAAATATGGAACGCCATTTGTTCCGTATTTGCCTGTCTGAATGGTTAACCCTTAAAGCGCGGGCTTGTTTTGCCGTGCCTGTCCTCCCATGCGGGCATATTGAGGCAAAAACATACCTCACTTCAACCTTTTATATCTTCACTTCTACTTACCTCATGTGACTGAATGAAGTATCGTTGTAAAGTACATACCCTTAACTGTCCTTTGACGTTAATTTGAAGACTACATAACCATTGCTAGAGTGAGTACAGAATATTGCAGTAAGATCACTGAAAACATTATTATAGACAGTTTTCTACCCTTAGTGGACTTTCCTTGTATTACTCTTTATTTTCTTGTTCTCCTTTTTAGGATATTTGGCAAGGAATGCTACATTGTGAAGGACCGTCTTATCCAGCAAATGAAACTTTGGAGCAGTGATCAATGTTCTGCAAAGCAGCATTGTAATTATAAGGTATCAAGTTTTCTTATATTACCTCAGTGGCTTAATATGCATGTCCTGAGAAAATGTCCATTTTAAGTTTCCTGTGAATAATCTTTGATTGACCAAGGAAGCCAACTATAGCATACTCTTATTTACAGTACGTGGAGGGAAACACTATTCAAGGTAATCACACCACGCCTGTTATGTCATATGTGGACAAGCTGAACTTCACTCTTACTGATGCCAGTGATGGAACCTGCTTAGTCAAGGTATTATTTTACTTTTTAATAAGTGTAATATAATAGCTAAGTATGGTTGCCCACTTAGTCTTTGGGAAGATAATTGCCAAGAAATAAAATTTCATATATGAGTGCAGCGGCTTTTGAGGCCATCAAAGCCCAGTCTTGAAATGAAATTTGATGGGGAGGTTGGGCTGAATACTTTGAACATAACACAGGAGAGGGATGGATGGGTAGACTGCATGTATTTGGACTTGAAGAAGGCTTTCGACAAAGTTCCACATACAAGACTTATGGAAGCTGGAAAATAGAGGAGGATTGAAAGGGAAAATGAAAAACTGGATGGAAAGTTACTTAAAGGGAAGATAAATGAGAACAGTGGTAAGGAACATGAAATCGGAATGGATCGGTACTAGCACCAAAACTTTTCCAAGTATATAAATGATATGCCGGAGAAAGTAAATAGTTACATGAGCTTGTTTACAGACGATGCGAAATTGCTGAGACACATTAGAAATAGTAAAAACTGAAATTCTGCAAAAGGACCTAAATAAGATTTGGGATTGGAGTAAGAAATGGGAGATGGAGTTTATGTGAAGAAATGTCATGTATTGGAAATGGGAAAAAGTGAAGGGAGACCAAAATGGAATGGGAGATGGAGAAATGTTAACCCTCTCGTGCACCAATGGTGTGTAAAAAAATTTAGGGCCAAAGTGCACCGGGACGCCATTGGCGTCAATTTGAACAAAAATGTTACTTTTAAATAGTTATATTCACTCCAATCGCGTCATTTTTTGTTTGAGGGTAAGTTTCCTCACCCTCTCCGAAATGAACTAACTGGCAACACTCTGCGTGCACAGATTTGAGCGCGGTTAAGAAAATAAAGACAGTTTCTGGTCACTCTCATCAGTCAATCTGCACGTCTCGCTGCTGTGGGCCTTCAACTTTTTGTGGGCTTCCACGCGCCCATGCGGCCCACAGCATAACAGTGATAATTGTGTTATATAGTGCAATACAGTGATTTGATTGAGTGTAATTTGTATTCTACTCTCTTTACAGGCAGTAGCGTATTATATTTTGTGAATTACATAAGGACATCAGTACGTAATGGCACGGAGGCCCCTGAAACCTGAGGGATATTACCCACTCTTGTACTCGGACAGTGAAAGTAGTGGTGAGAGTGGAACAGAAAGCATTCCCCACTTTGCGAGAGAAAGTGATGAGAGCGAAAAAGACTTAGATTCAGAAGGAAATGAAGGCACAGAATGGCAAGGATTATATACTTTAAGGATAGCTCACTGAAACGTCATCAATGACGTCATGACTGCAGTATATCATCTGGTTCACTCTCACTCTACTCTCATGGTATAAAATGTACTAGAAAACCCTTATTTATTCTTATTTATGGTCAGATTTTGCACTTTTTTGATTGCTAAGGATATGTAATTAATTAGGCAGCTGTTGTGTTGGCTAATAGTATACAATAATATAAATAATGTGAGAAACATGGTAAACAAGCTGCAGAAATATTGCTCTGTTTACCATCAATGCTTACTTTTACCGCCAGTACAGACAGGACGGTAAGAAGGGCAATAAGAGACCCCTGGTGATGATGCGAGTCTATATTTTCTCGATCAAACCTGTCGAGCAAAGTTGAACACATCAGAATACGTATCTTTCCGTTTCCGCTATTCTTGATCATATATGGGCATGCAATTACTGGACTAAGGTGTATACATTATGGATCTGGCATGGAGAGAACACACTGTCGTCCTACTCACACGTTCAGGGTCTGTTTGAAGCTTCTCGTCACTTTACGTTACTGTAGGGAGGGCGGAGATACCATCACACACGTCCAGCCAGGACACCGTTCCTTAACTATCTGCCCCTCGACTATCCTCCCTGTAGCGCCTCCGCTGTAGGTCATGTAGATCATGACCCCAACCATACCAGGGCACTTCTTGTATTCCTTGTCCTATCGGGAGGCCCTGCTGACTGGTCATAACACTTCGGAGAGATTTATTACCCGTGTGAGTCGCCTCCCTTACTCCTTCTCCTTTTCTCTATCTTCCATTTCCTTCCTTTCTTTCTTAACCTTCACTTACGTATGGGCTTGCTAGCGGGCTGTAAACTCCCCTTTGGGCGGCACGCCCAACCAAACCAAATCAGAAACCAGCAAAGACAAAAAGGCGCGCCAGTAAAGTGCAGTAACAGGACAGTGTGCTCGCACCATGGGCCGGAACAGAAAACCTAGAAACTACGAACAAAACACAAGCGGAAGACACCAAGAGAACTAGTTCCTATCCAGACCTTCTAGGAAACAGAGTTTAGTTACTGGCCTCACTAGCACATTCCGTGCTGTTCTTACTTTAACCTGCCGAACAATGCCGTCAGTCCCAGGCTTCACGTGCACTATTCTGCCCAGTTTCCACTGATTTCGAGGGACCCCTTCACTGGCCACAATGACCAGGTCCCCTCTCTTGAAGTTCCTGCGCTCCTTAATAGGACCCGACCTCAGGCGTAGGCGCGGTAAGTATTCCTTTAACCAACGCTTCCAAAACTGATCCGCGAGGTACTGTACATGTTTCCACCTCTTGCGGAACTGCTCTTCAGTCGATCGCCTCCCAGCGGTGGGCTGCAGTGCGTCCCAGCGCGCAGGATGTGGTTTGGGGTCAGCGCTTCCAGATCACAAGGATCCTCCGATGCTGGTGTGAGGGGGCGGCTGTTGATCACGGCCTCAGCTTCACAGAAGAAGGTATGGAGTCGTTCATCATCTAGGACTTGCGAACCCACGATGGCAGGAAGGACCTTACGAACAGTTCTGATTTGCCGCTCCCATATTCCTCCCATATGAGACGCCTGAGGGGGATGGAAGGTCCACTCAATATGCCTCGTAAGGAGTGTGGCGCGCACATGATCATCTTCACTCCAAGTCTGTGCAACGGCTCTAAGTTCCCTTTCAGCGGCGGTCATGTTTGTCCCATTGTCAGATCGAAGACGCGTTGGTACTCCCCGTCGCGCCGAGTCCCTGGTCAAGGCGTTAAGGAAAGCATCTGCGTCCATTGACATCAAGACTTCTAAGTGAACTGCCCTTGTTGCCATACAAGTGAAGATACATCCCCAGCGCTTCAATGGCGCGCGGCCTCGGCCTTGTTTAAGTAAGAACGGTCCAAAACAGTCTACACCCGTGGAGGAGAATGGAGCCGCTCCTGGTGTTACTCGCTCCTCTGGCAAGGGAGCTTGCCTCTGGTGAGGGGTCTTCCAGTTGTTCCGTCGACACACGAAGCAGCGCCGCAATATTGTATCAACCTTTCGTCTGATCTGTGGCACCCAGTAGTTTTGCCGCACTAATGCCACGGTGTGTTCCCGTCCCGAATGGCCAGCCACCGTTTGATGTACCTCTAGTATGATGAGTTCCGTCACTGGATGCTCTCGAGGTAACAGGATGGGATCGTCCTGAGTCTTGAGGTGACCACTGGATAGGCGGCCCCCTACTCTCAGCAGGCCTTCTTTATCAAGCCAGGGTTCTAGAGTGTATATCGTGCTCTTTCGTGTAATGGGCGCACCGTGTTGCAGGGTTTTCTTTGTAACCATTCAATGAACTTCTTAATCCATGCAACGCCCTTTTGCAGGCGATACCAAGAAGAATAGTGTGTCCACAACAATCCCAGATCTTTACCTTCTGTTGGAACGTCCGACCTGTGAGTGCCCGTGGCAGTTGAGCAGCTTATGACTTCCGGGTCAGACACCAGGTCGGCAGGTAACAGAGGCCGGTCAGGCCATTGGCTTTCTTCCAACCACAGAAACGGTGGCCCCGTTAACCATCTGCTCTGTTGAGTCATCTCTGATGCCGACAGACCTCTTGTGGCATCATCAGCCGGGTTCAGCGCCGTCGGCACATGTTGCCATTGACTCGGATCAGATGTATTCCTGATGATTGACACCCTATTGGCCACAAATGTGCGAAAGCGTCTCTCTGTATTTGCTATGTACTGGAGCACTAACATGCTGTCAGTCCAAAAGATCGATTTCTGAACCCGTGTATCAAGCTCCCTTTGTAGGTACTGGTCCATCTTAACGGCCAGAACTGCTGCACACAACTCCAACCTTGGTATGGTTTGTTGCTTCAAAGGGGCTAGCTTAGCCTTGCCACACACAAATGCACAATGGACACCGTTAGAGCCGGCAAATCGCAAATAGGAAACGATTCCATATGCCTTCTGGGACGCGTCACAAAAATGGTGAAGCTGTGCAGGATTTGTGGTTTCCGACATATCTCGCGTGTAGCAGCGAGAAATGCTCAGATGAGCGAGTTCCTTCAGTCCGCTCTTCCATAGGTCCCATTCTCTCCTATTCCCTTCTGTCAGAGGCTCATCCCAATCCTTTTGTCTTCTGCACTCATCTTGGAATATCATCTTTGCTCGAATAGTATAGGGGCTCACAATTCCCAGCGGATCGTAAACCGAGCTGACTACGCTTAGTAACCCACGCTTCGTTGCGAGTTTGCTTCCTGGGTTGGCGCTAATAGCCAGTTGGTCAGCTTGTAGGTCCCATCGAACTCCTAAGGCCCTCTCTGTCGGCAGTGTCTTGTGACTGAAGTCGATCTCCTTCACTTCTGCATGCCTTTCTTGTACTGGTATTGAGGCGAGCACTTCCTTGTCATTGCTCATCCATTTGGTGAGTCTGAATCCTTTCGCTGCGAGCACCACTCGCAGATGCCGTGACAGAGTGGAAGCTTCGTGGGCAGTATTCACAGACAGTAACAGATCATCCACATAGAAATTCTCCTTTGCATGCTTGTGTACCTCCGGATATTCTCGCTGCTTATCCATCAAGGCTCTTTGCAAGGCGTAAGCTGCGCATGAAGGGCTCCACACGCCACCAAAAGGGTGAACTGTCATCCTGTATACGCATGGCCTCCGAGATAAGTCTCCTTCAGTCCACCAGAGAAACCGCAACGCGTCCCGGTGTTGAGGTGTAACCTTGATCTGGTGGAACATCGCCTCAATATCCGCCATTATTGCCACTTGGCCTTGTCGAAAGTAAGATGCCGAGCAGTTTGTTGGTTAAATCAGGGCCTTGCAGTACTTCGCTGTTGAGGGATGTGGAATCATATATTGCAGCACAGTCGAAGACTATGCGTACCTTCTCTGGCTTGTTGGGGTTGAACACCGGGTGGTGTGGCAAGTACCAGGTGTAATCCGGGTTGACGGTAATTTCTCCTGCTGGAACTAGCTCCGCGTAACCTTTATCAAGTAGCTGCTGAACCTCGGCCTTGTATCTATCATGGAGGTGCGGCTGCTTGAGAAGGCGTCGCCGTAGGGCCAATCGTTCTTCTGCCATGACCCGGTTATCAGGGAACTTGGGTCGTTCATTTCGGAATGGAATAGGCAGTTGATAGTGGCTGTCAACCACCCTGATCGAAGAACTCCATAACTTTAATACTCTTTTGTCATCCACTGAAAGAGCCTTCTCTTCATTGTGCTTTGTCCCTTCTGTTTCTGTCTCTAGCTCCCAGAAGCGTCGCACTTGCACCTCCAACGGGCTGTCCCTCCTCTGCGGTACCCGTAGGCCTACATTGCATCCCGATGTCGCGCTTAAGCGTGGGTATCCCAGAGGCCCATTCACTGTCCAGCCCAGTTGTGTGCGAACCGCAAAGGGAGCACCATCACTTCCTCTCCGAGCCTCTAGCGGTTCCAGTGCTTGAGGATTGTCCAATCAATCAAGAGCTCAGTAGTAATTCCAGTATCTGTATCTGGAGGTAGCTTTATCCTCTGCAAGTGTTCCCATGGCTCTATGTCCTTCCTTGAGGTCACTGCATCCTTCAAGGCCGTTGGGAAGTCCGGTCTTACCAGTACCCTGTGTAACGCCAGGGCACGGCTCCATTTTCGCATTCCCACACCCTTGACCTCAAGGTCCACCTCCTTAGTAGGGCCACTCTCCTCCCCGCAAAGAGTATCCAGTGTTATGTCAATCGGCCTGCCCTCTGCACCCACCAGCATCTGAAGACGTTCAGTGCAAAATGACCTGTTACTGCCGGAGTCTAAGAGTGCTCTTGTGCGGTGCCCCCCTGTGGAATCCTTCTTCGCTTTTACCAACACCTCCACTACGGGCAGGGCGATTTTGTCCACTGGCAGTCATGCGTCCTCTTGTCTTGCATATCCTGCCTTGTGTTTTACCTCCGGGGTGTATAACGTCACAATCCTCTCGGGTTCTCCATCCTTTCGCTTCTCCGGCCTATGCAACCATCTTGAGTGCTTCTGCGTACATCCTTGTAGGCCACATACTTGCTTGGGCACCTTACATTCACTGGCAGTGTGGCCAAGGCCCAACCAAATATAACAGGCTTGGGCTTTCTTCGGTGCTTCCCAGCGCTCTGCCACGCTCATAAAGCGAAAGTCCCAGCATGCAAATAATGGATGGTTCCTGTTGCAGAGAACACACGGAGTTGGGTTTTGCCACTTGTCATTTTGGTTTCTCCCGGGTGGCCATCCTGCTGTTGATGCAAAGCCCATGGCCCTCCTTTTCACCGTGGCATCCTTGCTGTCCTCCTCGGCCTTTCGCTGCGGTACTTCCTAGCCACCGCCTTCGGCCTTATTGTCAGCGTTTTGTGTCCCTTTCTTCTCGCCATCTCCTGTGTCTTGCTGAAAACCTGCTGCAGTTTTCGACTGTATATCATCAATAGGCCACGAAACCACTTGATTCCGGGTCTCGAATCCCTTTTAGTTTTATATTTGAGTAATTGGTCCTCATAACGCTCCCGTAGCTTACCAGTAAGTCGATTCGCCAAGTTCGAAAGGATACCAAAGTTGTCCAGATCAGCCTGCCTGCCAGCCAGTTGCAGGGCAATGAATGTATTCCACAATTTATTGATAAACTGATCGAGTCCCCTTTTATCGGTGTCTTGTATCTGTGGCCCGTGCTGAAGCTCGTGGATGGCTTCATCCATATGATCCTGCGTGCTTCCTAATCTCTCCTGGAGCATTTCCATGGCCTCTTTATAGCCTTCCTCGGGATCTAATTGAGTGTACATGACCAAGGCGTCCTTCATTTCTTCGCCTGTGCATGCCGCTATGAGCATTTCTAACTTCGCTTTTGGACGAACAGGGTGGCCTTCAAGTAACCAGTGAAACGCCGCATGAATAGGGCGAATTCTTCCCTGGACTCGCCCGAGAACGTGGGCATGGCCGGCTTGGGCCTCTCAATAGTGGCAATGATTCGCTCCATGCCCTTCTCCCACTTATTGGCGAAATCGTCAGCCGACAGTGGTTCCTTGGGCTCTGTAGCTGAAGGGAATCTTTCTTCCGAATCAGGCTGTTGTTTCCTTACACTCCTGACACTCAGAGTGTGCGAGGAATTACTGCCCGAGGCCGGCTGGCTTATGATTTGTCCTTGACCTTTATTCCTTTCGAGAGCGTCACTCGTGCTTACTGTTGAACCATCGTCAGAATGCGATGCCTTGACACAAAGCTGTCGCTCCTGGTTCAGCGGCTCCACGGGGCGCTCTTGTGTTATGTCCATGTCTCTCTCTCCTCGTTGTCCCCTTCTCTCGGAACCTTCTTGTGTCTTCACTTGGAGCATGGCTTGTGCTATTCCCCTTTCGATCTGCTCCGTGAGATGCAGCTTGGCGCTCCTCTAGACCACAGATAGCTTCAGAAAGCCTCGAAAATTGAAGTTCCTTCCCTCCAGTCTGGTTGTTCAACTCATCAAAGTCGTCATCGTATTTGTCCAGCTCACTTTCATCATCGCTCTGCACCTGCTCTTGAAGTTGTAGAGCCAAGGCGCCATCACCATTGTTAGTTTCTACCTTCTCTGGCGAGCTCTTCGAGGGTTCTTCTCCGTGTGTCTGCATTGTTTCCTGGGAGTCTTCTTCGGGATTCTCCATTTTCCTTTCCCTTTCTGTGACCTCCCTTTCAGTCCTTTGGTTCTTTCTGTCGTCTCGGGTAAGTCTTCTCCGGGCTCTGTTGCCCTTTCTGTACCCTGTATCAGTTGCCCTTTCTTGCCCTTTCTATACAATATTTTCTGGGCTCTCCGGGCTCGGGAAAGGTCTCTCCGGGCCCTGTTGCCCTTTCTGTACCTTCCCGTTTATCGGTTGCGCTACTATTTTACCTTTCTGGGCCTTCCTGACCCCGGGAAGGCTTCTCCGGGCCCTTTCCCTTTCTGTTCCTTCCCTTGTATCTCTCTCGCAACCCTGCTCCTTTCTCTGGGCTTTCTATCTCAGGAAGGCTTCTCTGGGCCCCTTTGCCCTTTCCGTTCCTTCCCTTGTATCGTCTGTGCACTCTGTTCAATGTCCAAATTCAACCCAAATTCCCGAACGCCAGCCATAAACCTCTGTTTCATAAAAGGCCTTCACAATTCCTATGGGTTTCTCGTCCTATGTGTTATGACCACTTTGGCGGGCGGTCACCTGTATTACCCGTGACTAGCGCTAAAGTCGTCAGTCTGGCACGATTTCCTGCGTGTCAGCTAACCCACCTACAACACAAGCTATGGCAGATTATACACTAGGCGCTCTCCGTGCACCGCTGGTATTGTTTCACAGTTTCACAGTTCAAAGTCCTCACTCTGATAAGTTTCTCTGACCAGCACTACAGTCTGCAGCATGGCACGACTTCCTGCGTGTCAGCTAACCCCACAACCTCACATACAACACATGCTATAACCGATTATGCACTAAGCACTCTCACGTGCACCGCCGGTATCGTTTCACAGTTTCACAGTGCGCTGAGGTCAGTATGTCGTTGCTAAAGGCGCCGCCAGGGCAAACAACGCCTTCCGTGTCACTGTGTTATAACACGGCACAAAAGAACAGTCATACCTTG
The DNA here is from genome assembly GCF_024679095.1 of Eriocheir sinensis. Lineage (NCBI taxonomy): Eukaryota > Metazoa > Arthropoda > Malacostraca > Decapoda > Varunidae > Eriocheir > Eriocheir sinensis. The sequence goes on from NC_066534.1 coordinate 3,856,878, forward strand.
GGTGAGTAGCTAACTTGGTCAAAACAGCAAGTGCCGATCCCGTAGAGTTTCGTCAATGGTCTTGTCGTCCTCGCGAACGTCGAAGCTGCCTCGCGGCGCGCCGTCTCGCCGCTCAACGTCAAGCCACCGCAGCCGCTGAGAGCCTCGGCCGCTCGTCCTCGCCTCGACCAGCGCCGTCCACGTCCACGGCTCCGCCCGCCGTTGGCCTCGTCGTCTCGTCGTATGGCGTGCTGCAACGTGTTTGATTTTACCGCCAGTACAGACAGGACGGTAAGAAGGGCAATAAGAGACCCCTGGTGATGATGCGAGTCTATATTTTCTCGATCAAACCTGTCGAGCAAAGTTGAACACATCAGAATACGTATCTTTCCGTTTCCGCTATTCTTGATCATATATGGGCATGCAATTACTGGACTAAGGTGTATACATTATGGATCTGGCATGGAGAGAACACACTGTCGTCCTACTCACACGTTCAGGGTCTGTTTGAAGCTTCTCGTCACTTTACGTTACTGTAGGGAGGGCGGAGATACCATCACACACGTCCAGCCAGGACGCCTGCCTTCATAACTATCTGCCCCTCGACTATCCTCCCTGTAGCGCCTCCGCTGTAGGTCATGTAGATCATGACCCCAACCATACCAGGGCACTTCTTGTGGCGTTCCTTGTCCTATCGGGAGGCCCTGCTGACTGGTCATAACACTTTGGAGAGATTTATTACCCGTGTGAGTCGCCTCCCTTACTCCTTCTCCCTTTTCTCTATCTTCCATTTCCTTCCTTTCTTTCTTAACCTTCACTTACGTATGGGCTTCGCTAGCGGGCTGTAAAACTTACATTTTCTTAACTTTTATTAACATTAGTTTTCTACAACTTCATTTGCAGGGATAACTAATGAAAGTATTTTTTTCTTATACATACATATATATTGTATAATATTTACGCAAGTTTTTAACTAAATGAATTTACTTTTACCAAACTTTCACTATAGAGCTTTATTGGCTTTTCTTTAATGTTTTCACTTTTTTGAAAAATGTTTGGACCTCACCCGCACAGACTTCACCTTCACTTTATCTTTTCGTTTGCAGGCCAAAATCCACTTCTTCAAGGTGTGTTTGTCTCTAGGAAACCTAATGAACTTAACACCTTGACGACTTTCCGCAATTGAGCCACTGTAACACCCATATGCACCACAAATACCATTTTCACTGAGCACACTATGGTGAGAACGTAGTGAAGTGAACCAGTTTGCCGCCAAGCACCATTTGTTTACATGTGTGACGTCATTCGCGGTGTATTGTGGGTAAAACAAAAACTTAGTGAGCTATCCTTATAGTATATAATCCTTGTGGAATGGGACAGCGTGGAGGACTGGACAGGAGTCGTACTTCCGTCCCCACTGGACCCGCTCCCTCCTCCCCTACTCAATATTTTTACTTCTCCGCAAATTATTCATGGTGCTAATTGTCCGATTGGAGATTTGAAGGAACCATAAAAATCCTGATAAAATTCTGCTATTATAAATACATCTACAGTAACCTCTCGAGTTTTGCGATCCTCGAGTTTAACGCTTAGTCCTAAATTCTTACCATCCCGACTTTCGCGCATTACCGCCCCAACTTTCGAGGTGCTTTGACATGTACGGGTCACGTCTACCTACCGTCGGTGTCATACTTGCTGCCTTAACCCTTTCCTTGCTAAGCGCTCACAACGAGACTATCCCCCCAGGTGTGCTCAGGCACCCCAGCGGGGGAAGGGGATCACTTTTAACCGCTGTATCTCAAAAACTATTCATCACAGCTACAAAACAAAAATACCATTGGAAAGAGGAAGCCAAGATCTATAAGATTCGGTTGTGTAAGCCTCTCCTGCGAATGTACAGGCACGTTCAGGGGGCGTTTTTTGCTGTGAGTGCAACTGGCGCTCGCAGCGAGCTTTTAGCACAACCAGCAAGTGACGATAGTGCTCGCTCTTTTAACCTCTGTATCTCAAAAACTATTCATCACAGCTAAAAAACAAAAACACCATTGGAAAGAGGCCAAGATCTATAAGATTTGGTAATGTAATCGTCTCCTGCGAATGTACAGGCACGTTCAGGGGGTGTTGCCTGTGAAGACGTACATTTATACATGCGCGACGGTCAGCTGTAAGGCAACTACTGAGTAGATCTCTTGATGACGGGGTTCTGGAAGGGCAGTGTTGCCAACTGCAAAATTTACAACTATTTGGTCAAAATATCAGTCATGTGATAGGTGAAGCTATGCAAAAATGCCGCTATATTGGACAAGAACATCCACTAGTTGCTCGTCCGTAGATTTTCCGCGCTAGGCTGATGTGATTTTCCACCAAATTTACTGGAAAACCCACTGAATTGGCAATGCTGTGGTGTTAGAAATAGTGTTGGAACACTCTCATATGCGGCAAATTTGAGTGTGACTGGAGCTCGCAGCGAAAGTTTAGCACCACCGGCAAGTTGCGCTAGTGCTCGCTGCAAGCGTTTAGCAACGAAAGGGTTAAAAGACGGTGTCCAACCATTGGGGCTATGGGCAACCACGGTTGTCCGTATGCCCAGCCGAGAGCGAGTTAATTGTTGGGTGTCTGTATGAATGGAAAACGGTTGTGGGGACGAGTGTGGGTAAGTGGGTAACTCACAGCTGTATGTAAACAACCAGATGTCGGCAGTGGCTGAGGAGTGAGGAGCAGTGGAAGATGGCCCACCAATAGACTCGTAAAATGGACTGGCAGAGCTGGTTTGCTTACTACTTGATTAACGAGATAAGAGAACACCCCGTGCTGTGGAACCACAGTCCAAAAAAGTTTTTCTCCAGTCTATGAAAATTGTAGAACTCTCGGTGTTGTTTTCCTCTTCTTCTTTTTCTTCTTCTTTTGACCTGTAATGCATGGCAGCGACAGTGAAATGTAATAGTGGAAAATGGCAAAAGGGCACAGAAAAGCAAAATCAGGAAAAGAAAAGGACAGAAAAACACCTAAGTTCAGGGTGAAGTGTTTAAGTGTGCACTGCGAAGTAACTAAGTGCATGTTGTGAAGTATAAAAGTGTGGAGAAAGAGGACCTAAGAAGCGATATAAAGCGTTACAGGTCAAAAGAAGAATAAGGTCCACTACACTGGTGCCGTTGTAAAGGCAATACCTCTGACACCATCACATCACATGGCAGCGACGGTCGGGTCCACTACACTGGCCGGTGTTGTGAGAAATATTTCCCTGCTGAAATTAGTCATTCTGCTGTCCACCACACATGCGCGCTGTGGGAATACACAGCATTAACCCCTTCAATACGATGACGCCTACGTAGGCGTCATGAAGCCCCAGTAGCATATACGATGATGCCTACGTAGGCGTCATGAAGCCCCAGTAGCATATACGATGATGCCTACGTGAGGCGTCATGAAGCCCCAGTAGCATATACGATGATGCCTACGTGGCGTCATGAAGCCCAGTATATACGATGATGCCTACTTAGGCGTCATGAAGCCCCAGTAGCATATACGATGATGCCTACGTATGCGTCATGAAGCCCCAGTAGCATATACGATGATGCCTACGTAAGCGTCATGAAGCCCCAGTAGCATATACGATGATGCCTACGTAAGCGTCATGAAGCCCCAGTAGCATATACGATGATGCCTACGTAGGCGTCATGAAGCCCCAGTAGCATATACGATGATGCCTACGTAGGCGTCATGAAGCCCCAGTAGCATATACGATGATGCCTACGTAGGCGTCATGAAGCCCCAGTAGCATATACGATGATGCCTACGTAGGCGTCATGAAGCCCCAGTAGCATATACGATGATGCCTACGTAGGCGTCATGAAGCCCCAGTAGCATATACGATGATGCCTACGTAGGCGTCATGAAGCCCCAGTAGCATATACGATGATGCCTACGTAGGCGTCATGAAGCCCCAGTAGCATATACGATGATGCCTACGTAGGCGTCATGAAGCCCCAGTAGCATATACGATGACGCCTACGTAGGCGTCATATTTCTATTCTGTTTCTTCTTCTATTGAGTTGTCCCGTACTTTGTGTTGGTTACTAAGTAAAGACGCCGTATGCTGTCCTTGAAATCCTATTGCTCCTCCCACCATCCTTGTTCCCACCAATCACAAAAAATGAGCTACAGTATGCACCTTCTTCTTCCTTTGTGTCTAAAATTAGTAACTCTCTTTGGCTGTCTCTCTCTCTCTCTCTCTCTCTCTCTCTCTCTCTCTCTCTCTCTCTCTCTCTCTCTCTCAGACACCAAGGCGCCGACACCATCACGTCTCGCCCATCTCTCTCTCTCTCTCTCTCTCTCTCTCTCTCTCTCTCTCTCTCAGACACCGAGGCTCAGACACAAACACCTCTCGCCCACCTCTCTCTCTCTCTCTCTCTCTCTCTCTCTCTCTCTCTCTCTCTCTCTCTCTCTCTCTCTCTCTCTCTCTCTCTCTCCCAGACACCAAGGTACCAACACCACCACTCCTTGCCTTTCGACATGACCGTGACGTGGTGACTGAAAATTGGCAGCATAATATACGGAGGCGACAAGCAGATACATGCCGGCTCAGGTTTCCTTGTGATGGCCTTAGAGCACGCCGTATATCAGCCAGGCGGGCTTTTTGAACATCCGGCGCGAAGGGGTTAAAAGTACTAATTTGCCTGGTTTTGTTCTAGTTTGTCCACTTGTGATCTTTGTGAGCGTTGAGGGAAATATGGAAACAGTAAGCGAGTTGAACCTCTCTGTGAGCTATTTTGTGGCTGCGGCGGCAGTTTACGTTCAATAGGCATTGAAAAGTCAATCATGATATTAGTGATTTAATGATTTATAACTGAAAAAGCTAGCAGATAATATCATAACACACAGAAAACTACCAGAAGCTATAGGTTTGTCCAACTGTACCACGGGTGACCGCGAGTGACCGCCCTTACTTTAGCAGACGATACCACGTGGATCACAAATGTGTTTTCAGAACTGCCAGCCAATTGTAAGGCAGCCGCCTTCAACTGCAACTTCAAAACGACCTGTTCTCACTTCCCATTTGCTGCCTATTAACAAGGTATGTATTTTGAGATAACAAGGGAGGAAAGTCGAAAAAATTGTGATAACAAGGGAGTAGAGTCGAAAAAAAGTAATTTTTTTCCACGTGTCAGAACCAATAAGTGCTTTTTCATAGCTTTCAATATCTCGAGTTTCGCGATCCTCGAGTTTAGCACTATACTTTCGGAATGAAGCAAGCGCGAAACTTGAGAGGGTACTGTACCTTGAAAAGTTGACCCACAAAGTTTTTAGTTATGGAGGTGGGAACATGACCTAAGTAGGAAAATTGTTTATGCCCACTTTATTCCACGTCCATAAACGGTCCTATGGAATACTATTATTATTTCTTTATTGACTCATGAAAAAATACAACAAATAAGGAAGCCATTGATATACAGGTAACTCTCGATTTACGCGAGTTTGGTATACGCGTTTTTAAAATAACGCGGGGTCCAAAATCCAAATAAATGTTTAATTTACACATTTTTTCCACTTATACGCGATATGTTATGGAGTGGCCACCATATGTCTCACACAACTGGACTCACACGGCGCCGCGGCCACACTGCTGAGCTCAGTTCTTCCCGCACGCCACTTGAACAACAATACAGTACCCAGGCTGCCGTGCTACTCAACAATAGGGGTGGGCAGGTACCGGCACCAGTAACGGTACCAGCTATACGGTATGGTACCGGTACCAGACTGCTCGGTACCGGTACCAATACTAGCCAGTCGCTCATGGTGTCCCTCATTTCATCCTCACACGAGTGAGGCTGAGACTGAGTGACTGAGTGGATATCTCAGTGATATGGATATTCTCTCTCTCTCTCTCTCTCTCTCTCTCTCTCTCTCTCTCTCTCTCTCTCTCTCTCTCTCTCTCTCTCTCTCTCTCTCTCTCTCTCTCTCTCTCTCTCTCTCCACTAAATGAAGTGAATATTTATTTTTCAAGAGAAACCTACCTCTTGTCTGATTTACATTGTTTTTGATTTACGTGACCTCTTCAAGGACACAATACTCGCATAAATTGAGAGTTACCTGTATTATGTATAATGATAAATGCAGGTTTGGGGGAAGAAAGTAGCTGAGAAACAAAAATTTTCGGCGCGCTAAAAAAATGCCTCAACCGGCGAGAGATCCAATGTTTGAAATGAGTGCAGAAAAGAATACTTATTGAAACTTATGGTGCGTGAGAGGGCTAAAAGTTCAGGAAGAGAGAGATCTGGGAGTGATAATGCAAGATAATGAAGAGCCAGAGAGTCATGTAAATTGGATATTTGGAGACACGTATAGAATGGCAGTGTTTTTGATAGTGTATGTAAAAGGAGAAAGCTGAAAGTCAATAAAAGTAAAATGATGGTTTGTGAGCAAGTAGAAGTTAGGTTGTGGAGTTTCTATGCCCATATAGAATGGGAATTGAATGTGAAAAAGAATGCAAAACAATTTTGAATGGTGAAGAAATGGAGGAGGCTATTGAGTTTAAGTACCTTGGATCAGTTATGACAAGAGAAAGGGCATTACAAGGAAGAAAGGTGGTAGGGTCTTTGAGACATATCATGAATGGCAGAAGTGTGAGCATGGAGGTAAAGAGGGATTTGAGAAATACAGTAATAGTACCAACCCTCTCATATGCAAGCAAAACATGGGCCTTGAATGAAAGTCAGAGGTCTAGAGTGCAGGCAGTGGAAATGAGTTATTTGAGGAGTGCATGTGGTGTGAGTAAAATGGATGATGAGCGTTTTGGAATGTGTCACATGGGTGAAGGGAAGAAGTATGGAGTGGTGGAAGAAGTGAAGTGACAGATTTTAAAGTAGTTTGGCCACATGGAAAGAATGGAAGAGAGTAAGATGACCAGGGCTGGAATTCACAAACATACTCACTAACTACGAACTAACATAACTACGCACTATTGATTTAGTGACCGACGTTAGTGTCAGATTCACAAAGCAAACCTTAGATGGTAGTTAGAGGTGCGCTAAGTCAATGAGGCCGCTGATTGGCTGATGACGTCATTGGCCTTGCAGCGAATCGCAAGCACGTTTACAGAACCGTCAGCCAATCCTAGGGAGCCCCCTCCAGCTGTTGGTTCAACAAACCCATTCTCTTTTCCCATTTTTTTTCCTTTTAAGGCAAATTGTACTAAATTGTAATCTACGTATTCAATTATTTTGTTGTTTGCTGCACATTTACATCAAGGTAACTTTGCCGTTCGATGTCTTGTTACCTACGAACATACTTAAGAAGAAGAAAAAGAAGATACGGAGGAGATTGAGGCAGGAAGAAAGCAAAGAGAAATATGGGACAGATATCGAGGCAGACAGGAACGAAGGACGGAAGGAAGGAATAGGGAAAATTAAGACTGTCTTGCCATATCTGCAGCCCAACTCATGGGGTAGCTGTCACCCGACAAAGGTCCATGGTCCCTCCACAGAGGAACAAATCCAGAGATGGATGGATGAATGGATGAGGAGGTAGGAAGATGAAGGAGGAGGGAGGTCTGGCAATCCCCTGGCCGGGCGTCGGTGTTGCCATACCGCCCACACTTATCATATACCTCTCACAGGGTGTACATCTCATCATTTTATAAAGAAATGGGCTTCCTCTACTCGCAAAGTTATATTTCAAGTTGAAAAATGCGATTTATAAGCATTTATACGTAAACATGATAATATTGTTAGCGTTTAGTACACTCCCGAGGCAGTAATTATTTAATGGTGCAGACAATGGCAACACTGCAGGAGTGCGTTTGTGGGCACCACTACCCAAGCTGGGGAGGAATCCCAAGCCACCTGTGACATCAAGATCAAGACCAAGTGTAAACAATGTCACGGCGGCCCATTCCTAGCCACAGCCACGGCTATGGTGATAGACAGTGAGTTTGAGGTTTCCTCATCTGAAGAAGATGTGGGAGCACTCTCAGACTCTGGAAGTTTTTGATTGTAGAAAATGCCATATGTGTAAGGTATTATATGTGTACGAGTGGGCTAAATTTCTGAAAATCCCACACTTATACCCCATGAAATGGTGCTCTCTGGAGTAATCTACACCTGTGTGCAACTATCACTTCTCAAATCCTCCATAAATCATCACAGGGGCCGTTTCCAGCCACACCATGGTAACACTGCATGGAGTTCTGCAAAAAATAGGTCCATGACATATGTTTTTTTCTTATTCTCCACTTTTACCATCACATGGAACATTTTTAAGGCAAAAAAAAAAAAAAAAAAAAAAAAAAAAGGCCAGTACCGGGGGAGCCAAAAATATATAAATTGGCCGGTACTGTACATGTTAAGGAAAAACTGGACAAGTACAGATATGGAGACAGGACCACACGGGCGTAGCCCAGGCCCTGTAAAATTACATCTAGGTAAATACAACTAGGTAAACACACACACACACACACACACACATATATTAGTGGATACTGGAATATAAACATTGAGAATCGTACCGAGCCTGAGATGGATTTGTTTACGCCGCCATCACGTAAACAAGAACTGGCGGCTGATTTCTCCGGATTTGAGGAAAACAGTGAGTTGCAAAATAGATTATTGCAGAGAAGGGTGAAAGGGTTGGAGAGTGATTTTGAAGTGGTGATGAAGATGTTGGGTGAGTTGAGAAGGGAGAGAGAGGATGACAAGAGAAGGATAAGTGATTTAGAAGCAGAAGTGAAGGAACACAACATTCAGCTGATAAAATGCTCTGAGGGGATAAAGGAAAACGTGGATTCGGTGGAAAGGATAAATAAGGAGCGGAATAAGTGGGAGGAGAAGCGAAGGGATGAAAAAGTGGAAGTGGAGCAAAGAGTTAAGAATTTGGAACAAAGTTGATAATGGTGGAGAGATGGCACAGAGTGGGAATGTACAGAGCTTTAAGGAGATTGTGGAGGAGCAGTTGGAGGAGAGGATGGCTAAGAAGGTCTTGAAGGTAATCAAAGAAGATGAGGCACTGGTAAGAGGCACGGTGGAGAAAAAGAAGAGTGTCATTGTGTTCGGGGTCAAGGAGGAGAGGACCCCAAGCAAATCTGTGAGGGAAAATAACTTGAAAGATGTAGTGAGGAAGATCGTGAAGAGGGTACAAGAAGAGGGAAGAGACCTGGTGAAAGAAATAGATGACTGTCATAGGATTGGAAAGTACAATGGAGAAAAAGATAGACCAATTAGGATTCGATTCAAGGCACAGAGTGAAGCAGAAGAGGCCCTGGCAGGAGCATGGAAGCTAACGGGAGAAGAAGACACCAAAATGATGTGGCTGAGGAAAGATCTGAATGAACAAGAGAGAGACAAGTTAAATGAACTTAGAGGTGAGGTTTGTGATTTAAATGAGAAGAGATCGGAAGAAGAGAAGAAGGAGTTTTTTTGGAGAGTAATGGATATGAAAGTGAGGAAGTGGTTCATGGTGACAAGAGGAAGGAGATAAAAAAACTAACAGGAAAGGAGGAAGGATGGAAAGTGTCATATACGAATATCAATGGAATAGTGTCATCGTGGATAGAGTTTAATGACTATTTAAGAGACAGAGAACCTGATATTGCGGGGCTGACGGAAACCAAGTTGTGTGACCCAGTTGAGGTGGTGGGGATTGGAGAAGGTGCCTACAATATATGGAGGAGAGACAGAAAGAGAAAACAGGGAGGAGGTGTGATGCTGATGGTAAGGAAAGGCATTAAGGTGGAGGAGGTGATTGAGGGTGAAGGCTTGGCAGAGGTACTGAAAGTGAAAATTGTGGGTGCTGAAGGAAGAAGAAGGCAGTATGTAGTAGGGTATGTGCCACCAAGAACCTGTGCATGAAAGGCCCGAGAATATGTACAAATGATACAAGACACAGTGAGTTGCCTGGATGGAATGTTAAGAGAGTGTGAGAGAATAATTTTGATGGGGGATTTTGATTGCAAAGAGGTAGAATGGGAGGATTGGCAGACGCAGGGAACAGAAGAGTCGTGGGGAGGAAGACTCCTGCAACAGTCAATGGAACATGTGCTGACGCAATGGATTAAGGAACATACTAGATTCAGGAAAGAAGGAGAGGCATCAAGATTAGACCTGGTTTTTAGCAAGGAACCGGAAGTAATAGAAAATATTAAAATAGATTGCCCAATAGCAAAGAGTGACCATGCGATTGTTGAATTTGAAGTAAAAGAAAAGAGAATGATTGACCGAAAAGAGGATCACAAAATAGGGAGAAGTAACTACTCTTAGGCAGACTTTGTTATTATGAGAACTTTTTTTGAGAATGCAAATTGGAGTGGGCTGTACAAAGCCAAAAGTACACAAGGCAAGTGGGAGGAGTTTTTAAAGCTGTACAAAGAAGCCGAGAATAGATATGTCCCTAAGGTAACCAAAAAGGATGTTGGTAAAAAGGAGTGGTTTAACAAAAAATACGAGGCGGCTAGAGAAAGAGAAAGGAGGAAGCCTGGAAGGGATGGAGGAAACGAAGAAGAATCAACGCGTGGAACAATTTCAAACAAGCAAGGAATGAATATACAAAGATTAGAAGAGAAGAAAAACGGAAATATGAAAAAGATATAATCGACAAATGCAAAGACCAACCTAAATAATTTTACAGACATGTGAACGGCAAATTAAAGAATAGGGAAACAATCGCTAAACTGAAAATGGATGGAACTTTCTTTCTTTTTCTTTCATGCTCTCTTTTTCTTTCTCTCTTTCTTTTTCTCTCTTCCTTTTTTTCTTTCTTTCTTTCTCTTTTTCTTTCTTTCATTCTTTTTTTTTCTTTCACTTTCATTCTCTCTTTATTTACTTCTTTCTTTGTTTTTTCTTTTTCTTTCTATCTTTTGTTTTTTCTTTGTTTCCCTCTATGTTTTGTTTTCTCTTTCTCTTTCTTTCTCTTTCTTTCTTTCTCTCTTCCTGTCTTTCTCTTTCTTTTTTCTATTTTTCATTCCCCCCCCCCCTTTTTTTTTTTTTTTTTTTTTTTTCAGGCAGGGTTGGGGAGTGCAAATGGGCGTGACCATGCACCATGGTGACCCAAGGGTGACTGATTAGCACCTGGAAATCCAGGCCTGCCTCAACAGAAAATCGTCCTTGGATGCACATAGCAGTGAACCAGCTGTGCGTCCAGAGACGCTCATAGCAGTGAAAGGGTTAACCCTTCCATTGCGCGTGGCGAGGGAGGCGACTATCCCCCCCAGGCGCACTATGGCAGCCGAACGGGGGGAGGGGGGTCTCTTTTAACCTCTGTATCTCAAAAACTATTCATCACAGCTAAAAACCAAAAACACCATTGGAAAGAGGAGGCCCAGATCTATAGGATTCTGTTATGTATGCCTCTCCTGTGAACATACAGGCATGTTCAGGGGGTGTTGCCTGTGAACACTTACGTCAGTGACTGCATGACGGTCAGCCATATTTAGGCAACTGTGGAGATCTCTTCATGGGGTGCTGGCAAGGTAGTATTGCCAACTGCAAAATTTACAACTACAGTCGAGTCACGTATGGTGCAGTTAATTGGTTCTGAGCAATGGCCGCACCATAGGAAACCTCGTCATAGGAATAACTAAACCTATGGAGAAAATACAATTTAGTTCTGGCCCTTGCCATTTTGCCCCACCCACATCTTTTTTTTTTTTTTTTTTTTTTTCCGTCGTGGCCTATTGCGCCATTAGTCTTTTCCCTGGTTCTCTCCTCCCCCACTTCCTTTCTTTCTTCTCCCTCTCCGTCCCCGTATTATTCTCCTTCCTTCTCATTTCTTTCTTCTTTTCCTTTCACCTCCCTTCAAGTTTTTCTCTTTTAATCTCTTTCCCTCCCACTCACACCTTTTCTGTTTCCCTTTTACCTCGCCTTTACCTGACCCTCCCTCCCTTTCTTCTTTTCCCGGCCCATTTCCTCCACTCATTTCCCTTGTTTCCTCCATTCTCACACCCTCTTATCTTTAACCTTAATATATCTCTCATTCTATCACTCTCTTCCTCACTTTCTCCTTCCCCATTAGATTATATGAACACACACACACACACACACACAAAAAAAAAAAAAAAAAAAAGAAGAAGAAAGGAGAAGCCTGTGGGGAGGGATGGGCAGAAGTCAGTCAGGTCATGTCCTGACTAAAGCCCTGACCTGACACTCTTTCAGGATCTGACCTGATTCTCCCTACTGCCCCTCCCTCCCCACACCCCTCTCTTATTTCTTGTTTTCATCCTCTCTATCTCTCCCTGTTTCCTCCACTCCTTTTCTTTGTTCTCCCTTCTTACATCCTCTATCTGCATTTTTGTATCTCTCACTCTGTCCCTCTCCTCCTCCCTTTCCCCTTCCCTGTATTTAGCTAGTTGTGTTATAAAGGAAGTGAGCTACGCTTATATAGTCCTTTCTCTGAGTATTCTTCCCCCGCTCAACAAACTAGTTCCTGCATGAAGTTCGTATTTATGAAGCAAAGAATTATAGAATAATTTATTGGAACCGTGTTGTAACGACGAAACGTCAGAGGTCGAGACAGTTGTAACCTGAGGACCTCCTGTATAGGGAGTGTTTATAAGAGTGTGGGAAAGGTTTATATGAGTAAGGGGAGGGTTTATAAAGCCTTTATATATATATATATATATATATATATATATATATATATATATATATATATATATATATATATATATATATATATATACAGTCATCCTCATCCGTTCATGGTTTCCCGGACTTGCGCGCGACAAGTGAAAACAGCGGGACTATAACCCTATGGGAAAATATGCATTTGGGAAGTCACCTCTGACACGTCATATAAAACATGTTTTTTCGTTCCCAAAAGTAGCCCAATTTGCGATAAGTAGCCCAATCTGGCAACACTGCAGTGTGGCGGGCGTGAATTTTTTTTTAGGATTATGTTGCTATGAGAAAATCTCGACCAATAGCAGTCGTCCCTGAGTGAGCTGCTGGCCAATAGGAAAGCATGACGTCACAGTCTAACCGTGACGTCACTCAGGAGCAACCTAAAGGCGGTGTCACACTAGCACTTTTTCCGTCAACTTTTTTCGTCGTTTTTCTGAAAATCGTCGATATCTTGGCTGCGCCCTGTCACACACAAACGGTGTTTCGTCTGAAACTTTCCGTCGGCACAGACCATGGGAATGTAAACAAACATGGAGTCCACGCTGCGGCAAAGATACGCTGCTCTGAACCTAATACTGTGTATTGTGAGACTTAGAGAGCTAAACAAGCCAAAAAGCGTGCATGGATGCTCTCATGGTTGGCTCGTCTGGAAAGAGAAAGTGTGTACCACAGGCTGTTAAAAGAGCTGAGTTTAGAGGATCATGAGACTCTGAAGAATTGGATCAGGTTGGACAAGAGCCAGTACCACAGACTTCTGGAGTTAGTGACACCTCTCATTGCCAGAAGTGACACCAGGATGAGGAAGGCTGTCACTGCCGGAGGCGTTGAGACAGGTTGAAGCCACGGAAAGTCTCGGTCTTGGTCTTGGAAATGTAAACAAATGCGGAAATTTGCAGGCGGAAGCGATCCTGATCGTCTGACAAATTCATGCGATAAGTTCATGAACGATGAAAAATCGACGGAAATGGCATTAATCGACGGAAAAAGTGCTAGTGTGACACATATGCGTCCATTGCCCGCCTCCTCCTCTCTCCTTCCCCCTCCTCTGCCTCCCTCCTCCCTCCTCTCTGCCTTCCTCCTCCTCTCTCCTTCCCCTCCTCTCTGCCTCCGCTCCTCTCTGCCTTCCTATTTAGCGTCAATGCATCCAGCGTATCACCTGAAACTGGGGCAGCGTATAAGCGGGGGGTCTGAATTAGTTGACCATGAATCTGAAACCGCGATGGGTGAGACCCATGAGCGGCGGGGGGTGACTGTATATATATATATATATATATATATATATATATATATATATATATATATATATATATATATATATATATATATATAATAAAAATATAGTCGCTACTCATGGATTTTAAGCCATTATTGCGGGGGGTTCTGGAACCTAACCCCTGCGATAGACGAGGGATTACTGTATTGGTAAACATGTCCATGGTGGTGATGAAGGTGGTGGTGGTGATGAAGGTGGTGGTGGTGATGAAGGTGGTGGTGGTGACAAAGGTGATGTTGGTGATAATGGTGGTGGTAGTGGAGATGACGGTGGTGGCTGTGATAAACGTGGTTAGGGTTATGAATGTGGTGGTGGAAATGAAGGTGATGGTGGTGGTGATCAAGGTTGTGGAGGTGATGAAAGAAGTGTTGGTGGTGAAGGTGGTGGTGGTGGTGATTAACGTGGTGGTGGCGGTGATGAAGGTGATGGTGTGGGTCATAATAGTGGTAGTGATGATGAAGATAGTGGTGGTGATTAAGGTGGTTGTGGTGATGCAGGTGGTGATGGTGGTGATGCAGGTGGTGGTGATAGTTGTAGTGGTGACAAAAGTGAAGGTGGTGACGAAACCTTGAAACCAACTGGCGAGCTACAGCTGTCTACCACCCGTGCGCCCTCTGCCGCCAGTGAAGAACACTGCCAACGTACACAACATGTTATTTCCCGCCATTGCCCGATCGACTCTGCTGGTCTCATGGTGACTGCGGTTATTCAATGTTTTCTGCCTCACCTTTGCACCACCATCATGCCGCACCCAGTGTCATTGAAGCCTAAAGCCTGGAAGAACCTGATGATGACCATAGCACAAAAGGTGGAAGTGATAGATAGAGTCCCGACAACCTAAGATTTGGACACCATTGGTCCTGCTTTCGCCGCGAGAGCGTGTGCTAGCGTTTGAAAAGTGCGGCAAAAACAGGGCCAATAATGGTGTCCAAATCTTGGGTTGTCAGGACTATCTATCAAGGGACTCTATAGATCACGACCCAGAAACGGGTTACGCTAAATGGAAGACGCAACATGTTTCCTGCCTGTAGATTTTTTTATTTTTTTTATTTATTTATTTTATTTATTTATTTATTTTTTTCCCTTCTTGCTGTTAGGGGGGTTTTGGGCCGTGACCGCCCATATGTATTTTTCCCCATAGGTTATTAAGTTCGCCATTTGCGCACCTTCAGATCGCCCAAATGTGCACAAATGGTAAGGTTTGACTGTATTAACTGATTAATCTGATTAATGTAGAATTACTTAGGTTTAAGGATAGATCACCTGATCTGGACCATGGGGTCTGTGTGGTCTGAATTTCTATGTAAATCTATGTAAAATCACATTTGGCTACATTTATATGCTTCTCAGACTCAAGAATGATGTACATGTAGGAATATCTATTTCATACATAGTTTATACATGATGTATGCATGACTGTGTTTGAATAATGAATAAGTGAAAAGTTTGCTCACAGATAGTATAAGAGGATGTTAAAGTCTCAGTATCATTTGAGGAAATTTATATAATGAAATATTGTAAAATGAAGTTCACCTACTTTTTTGTTAAAATTATACTTTTGACCTTTGCACTCTTAAGTGTTCTAAGTAATCCCATCAAATTGTAATGAATATGACTGCCATTTTATGTTTCAAGAGTTTTTAGATAATTTCTGACAGACATTGGAATGTTATGATGACTCAGGTTTAAAGTGTGTCTTCACCACAGCACACAGTATTTTTTTGAGTTACTGAAGCACTACCTTATCTAACATTTTTTTCCTTTCTGCTCTAGGCATACAGTGAATCAACTGCATCATATGCAGTAATAGACTTTGGAGTTAACTACTGCAACCTACGGAATCTAGTAGTTGGGTCAAAGCTCGATGAAAATGATCCAAAATATCAAGAGAATTCAACTAATTCTCAGTGCACAATGTATTCTATTGCACACTGCAATATATACACATAAGGAAAGGCACATATTCTAGTTAAGGTAAGATGTTTGATTTTCTTTAAAGCAATTAAGATAGGTTGTAAAAGTTAGAATCATAGGTATTTCGGTTTATGTGAAAATATGTACTTTATTTGTTTTCAGTTGTGTACATTGACTAGATATAATTGGAAACTAAAGATATAGAACTTAAAGAATAGGAAAATATAATAACAAACCTTGAAATTGATATTCTTCGAGGGGAGTTTTTATTTTTATTTATTTATTTATTTTTTTTTTTTTACGTTGTGGCCTATTGCACCAGTAGGCTTCTTCCCGGTGGATCCTGATGGTCGGCCCAAGGGTACTTCCCGATGGGGCTTGATGGTCGGCCCAGCCCGTTCTGGCGCGGGCGAGTGTTTATAGTGGCGCCATCTTGCATTGGCTCATGCTGCCCTCCCGAAGCTCATCTTTAATCCTAGAATCTAGAGTCCGGGTTGATAGGTGGTCTTCTGGACAGCATGTGGGTAGTTTTAAGCCACTCGGCGGCGGCTGAGAAATCCCAGCTTGGTGGCACCGGGCGGGGATTGAATTCATTTCTCAACTCGGTGCCGCAAATTACTTAAAAGGTGACATTCATTCTTTTCAGATTCTCATGAACTAGGGTATGTGTATGTTCTTGTACCTTAAGTATAAGATCCCCAAGTTTCATTGAGATACAATCAGTATTTAGTGAGAAAAAAATATAATATGCCAAAAATGCCAAAAAATGACTTCAACATTCTTTATAAAATCTCAACTATTTTTCAACTGACTGCTTTGAAATTAAGTCTGGCGACATCGGATACATGTAGCTTTCTTTTCGTCATGGCAGATTTTAGTTATCACAGTTCATACATGAAAAATAAGATATGAAAGTTTGGTGACAATTTTTTATTTCATTTTTTGTTAGAAAAAAATTACTGGAATCTGGTTTTATCTTTTTAAAAATGTCTCACGATGAAAAGTTTTCCCTTTCTTCTTTCCAGTGATACCTTTATATCTGGAGTCACTTTAAAAACAACAGAGAAATTGCACTCAAAATATCAATAATGTTAGTTTTAAATGAGCAGTTTTATGTTGAAGAATGTGTATTGTGATGTTTTTAGGCTTAATGCAGCATAATTTTACACATTTTGGGGTAAGAATAACAAACAAAGGCAAACCAGTGTTTATTATATATAATATTCAGGCGTATTTGGCACCTGGTCCGTTCTTGTGGGGGTGATGAGGAAGCAGCATCCGATGATTGTGCATGTGTGGTGGGTCTCTTTGTCTTAACTCTCCCTTTTACTCTTGTTTATCATCTTCATTCTTTCTCTCTGCCTCATCTCTAACTTCAATTAACCCATGATTTCTCAGGAACAGGAGGAAAGTAAAACAAGAGAGAAAGGCGTTCAGCAGTTGAACAAAGCGTCAACGCTCCCTCCTCTCAAAGCATCTGAGGAGACACCGAGCGTTTCACTCTCAGATGCTGCTTGATATTGACTTATGGTGGTCCATATTATAAAATACTACCAGAACATAAAAAAACGTAAAATAATGCTTCAAGATCCTTCAGAGTCGTGAGCAACAGCAATACACTTGGCGTGGCGTTCGGCAGGGCTCTTTAAATGAACATAAACAAAGCCAACTAAAAGATGGAAGGAACTGAGATATCAACACGCCATTTTCACAGAAAACTGGGAACATTTTAAGGGTTACAAAATGGTTAAAACCCAAATTTCGGTGTCTGAGTCTAAAACAGCCATTTTTTGTGCGTCGCCTCCCATTAAGACAATTACAGATATGTCAGCCTTCCAAAAAACTACAGTAAAAGTCCTTTAATCTGTAATGCAGGGGGTCACGGACCCTCTGAATTATCAGATTTTCCGAGTTACTATGAGGGGATCTTAAAAAAAAAAAAAAAAAATCTGCCAACACACACACATAGTCGTTGGACCTTAACAATCCACAGGATGCAGCCACCTCTGCTGTCTGCCCTGCCACGCAGCCCTGCCCTCACCGCAGGATATTAAGAAGGCACACATACATACTGTATTTCCTGCCATATAAGACGCTTCGGCGTATAAGACGCACCTATAATTTGGCAAGATATATTTAGAAAAAAATAAAAAGGTCCACTTTTTCCCTGAACTTAATGTGTATGCAGTATTACATTTGGACACCTTATTTACAATAATTATGACTATGAAACCCTGTGTTGCTTTGTGCCCTTCTCTGTGTTCAAAGTGTTCCACTGTTGGTTACAGAGTTACACTGCTCTTACCCCGAGCAGCTGTGACTTTGAA
This sequence comes from Eriocheir sinensis, assembly GCF_024679095.1. NCBI lineage: Eukaryota > Metazoa > Arthropoda > Malacostraca > Decapoda > Varunidae > Eriocheir > Eriocheir sinensis. The sequence goes on from NC_066534.1 coordinate 3,874,979, forward strand.
ATGGTAAACAAAAGGTTTGTTTGGTAGATTCACTCACTGCCCAGTGTGCAGGCGGTAACTTTCGCTGAGCTACTGAGGGAACTAATCACACGGGAATGCTACATTCGATGGGCAATCTTGGTCTTTATCTTGACTCAGGGACCGTATACCTACTTTCAAGTAGAAATAGATGCTGATTAATTTCTTTCAATCATATTATGTTGTAATATAGTTTTTTTTACAATGAGAAACAAAAATGCGTTTACAATAAATACTTTAGTCATCCACGGATATCCGTTCTTTCGAACATGTATCATAGAAAACGTCAGCTGACCAGGCCGCTGTACAGCAGAAATACCTCCAGACTAATCAGCCCGAGTCTGCCCCATGATCGCTGAACAGTCATGTCAGGAAGCACCCGGCTCCACCAAAATTTTTCTCGAGTAATAGTCGCTTTAACCATCACTGCCAAGGCACCTGGCACATTGGTGACTGGTGCGCCGTGGCGGCGTTGTGTCTTGTGTGTTGTGTTTCGTGTTCACGCCGCGCCACGTGGGTGTGTCTTCTTCTTGTGACCTGTATGGTTTTATTGTTGCATGTTTCCTCCTCCTCCTCTTCTGCTTATTCACACTTTTCTGTTGCATCACACCATTCATTATTTAAATCAATCAGAATTTGTTCCTTAGGCGTATACCACGTTGGGGTAACTTTTTTGGCATTTTCTGAGTGAAAAAAGTATGTGCTACACGCTGCAAAATATGGTATATTTCATTCTGGGGACATCTGGGAACTCTTGTGTCAAATGGAGGTGTTTTAGGTGTTGGTTTCATACCAGTAACAATAACCCCATGACCTACCAAAATCTAACCATTGGCATATAAGACGCAGGGTGATTTTTTTAATCTTATTTTTGGAAAAAAAGGTGCATCTTATATAGCGGAAAATATGGTATATACACATATACAGTAGAACCTCGTTTATCTGGCACTTTGGGGGAAACTCGTGCTGGATAAACGGTTTTGCCGTTGTTTTGAGACTTACTCCTATAAAATTATCATTTTTTTTTTCTCCATCAAGGCCTGTAGCACCAGAAGGCTTTTTTTTTTTTTTTTTTTTTTATTTTATTATTTTTTTTTTTTTTATTTACAAAGACAGCTCAAGGGCACAAAAAAAGGAAGCAATAATAAAAAAAGCCCGCTACTCGCTGCTCCTATTAAAAGAATCAAAACAGGTGGCCGAAAGAGAGGTCAATTTCGGGAGGAGAGGTGTCCTGATACCCTCCTCTTGAAAGAGTTCAAGTCGTAGGCAGGAGGAAATACAGATCAAGGAAGATTGTTCCAGAGTTTACCAGCGTGAGGGATGAAAGAGTGAAGATGCTGGTTAACTCTTGCATAAGGGGTTTGGACAGTATAGGGATGAGCATGAGTAGAAAGTCGTGGGCAACGGGGCCGCGGGAGGGGGAGAGGCATGCAGTTAGCAAGTTCAGAAGAGCAGTCAGCATGAAAATAGCGATAGAAGATAGAAAGAGAGGCAACATCCCGACGGAATTTAAGAGGTAGAAGACTATCAGTATGAGGAGGAGAGCTGATGAGACGAAGAGCCTTAGATTCCACTCTGTCCAGAAGAGCTGTGTGAGTGGAGCCCCCCCATTCGTGAGATGCATACTCCATACGAGGGTGGACAAGGCCTCTGTATATGGATAGCAGCTGTGCGGGGGAGAAGAATTGGTGGATACGATACAGAATGCCCAACCTCGGGGAAGCTGATTTAGCGAGAGAGGAGATGTGAAGTTTCCAGTTGAGATTTTGAGTTAAGGATAGACCGAGGATATTTAGTGTTGAAGAAGGTGACAGCTGAGTGTTGTCGAAGAATAGGAGATAGGTGTTTGGAAGATTGTGTCGAGTTGATAGGTGGAGAAATTGAGTTTTTGAGGCATTGAAGGACACAAGGTTCCTTCTGCCCCAATCGGAAATGATAGCAAGGTCTGAGGTTAAGCGTTCTGCAGCTTCCAGTCTGGAGTCGTGTACTTCCTGTTGGGATGACCTTCTTTTGAAAGAAGTTGAATAATGCAGAGTGGAGTCGTCGGCGTATGAGTGGGTGATAGGACAGAGCCCTGTGGAACACCACTGTTGATAGGTTTAGGGGAAGAACAGTGACCGTCTACCACCACAGAGATAGAACGCCCGGAAAGAAAACTGAAGATAAAGGAACAGAGAGAGGGATAGAATCCAAAAGAGGGCAGTTTAGAAAGCAAAGACTTGTGCCAGACTCTATCGAAGGCTTTCGATATGTCTAGCGCAACTGAGAAAGTTTCACCGAAACGGCTAAGAGAGGATGACCAAGAGTCAGTTAAGAGAGCAAGAAGATCGCTAGTAGAACGTCCCTTGCAGAACCCATACTGGCGATCAGATAGAAGGTTAGAAGTGGAAAGGTGCTTTTGAATTTTCCTGTTAAGGATTGATTCAAAAGCTTTAGATGGACAGGAAAGTAAAGCTATAGGGTGGTAGTTTGAGGGACTGGAACGGTCACCCTTCTTAGGCACAGGCTGTACAAAGGCATACTTCCAGCAGGAAGGAAAGGTAGATGTTGATAGGCAGAGACGAAAGAGTTTGACCAGGCAGGGTGTCAGCACGGAAGCACAGATTTTAAGGACAATAGGAGGCACTCCATCAGGTCCATAACCCTTCTGAGAGTTTAGGCCAGAGAGGGCATAGAAAACATCATTCTTAAGAATCTTAATAACAGGCATGAAAGAGTCAGAGGGGGGATGAGTAGGAGGAATATGCCCAGAATCGTCCAGGGTGGAGTTCTTACAGAAAGTTTGAGTGAAGAGTTCAGCCTTAGAGACAGATGAAACGGCAGTATTCCCGTCAGGGTTAAGGAGAGGAGGGAAAGAGGAAGAAGTGAAATTGGTGGAGATATTTTTGGCTAGGTGCCAGAAGTCACGGGAAGAATTAGAAGAAGCAAGGTGTTGACATTTTTTATTGATGAAAGAGGTTTTGGTAAATCGGAGAATAGATTTGGCACGATTCTGGGCTGAAATGTAAAGTTCATGGTTAGAAGGAGTGCGAAGGCTCTGGCACCTTTTGTGAGCTGCCTTTCTATCTTTAATAGCACGAGAACAAGCATGATTAAACCAAGGCTTTTTAGCATGAGGAATAGAGAAAGAAAGTGGAATGTATGCCTCCATTCCAGAGACAATCACCTCTGTGATGCGCTGGGCACACACAGAGAGGCCTCTCTCCTGGAAGCAGTAATCATTCCACGTGAAATCTTAAAAGTACATCCTCAGGTCGTCCCACTGAGCTGAGGCAAAATGCCAGAAGCATCGCCTCTTCGGTGGGTCCAGAGGATGTACAGGAGTGATAGGATAGGATACAGAAATAAGGTTGTGATCGGAGGAGCCCAACGGAGAGAACAGTTTGACAGAGTAAGCAGAAGGATTAGAGGTAAGGAAGAGGTCTAGAATGTTGGGCCTGTCTCCAAGACGGTCGGGAATACGAGTAGGGTGCTGAACCAACTGCTCTAGATCATTGAGGAGAGCAAAGTTGTAGGCTTGTTCACCAGGCTGGTCAGTGAAAGAGGATGAAAGCCAAAGCTGGTGGTGAACATTGAAATCTTCCAAGATGAAGATTTCAGCGAAGGGAGAGTGAGTCAAGATGTGCTCCACTTCAGAGTTCGAATAGTCAAAGAATTTTACATAATTAGTAGAGTTAGGTGAGAGATAAACAGCACAGATGTATTTAGCAATAGAATGACAATGAAGTCTTACCCAGATGGTGGAAAATTCAGAAGAGTCAAGGTCGTGGGCACGAGAGCAAGTGATGTCGTTGCGCACGTAGGCGCAACGCGCAACATCCAGCTTTGGATTGAAATTTAGGATAGAGATAGTAGGAGGGAACAGAGTAGAGGTTGCTGTCAGTAGCCTCAGAAACCTGTGTTTCGGTGAGGAAGAGAAGGTGAGGTTTAGAGGAGGAGAGATGGTGTTCCACAGAATGGAAATTAGAACCAAGACCGCGAATGTTGCAGAAATTGATAAGGAGGTGGTTCGAGGAGTTATCAGGACCCCTGGCGGTTGGCCCAAGCCTGTCATGGCGCAGGCAAGTGTTTATAGTGGCGCCATCTATTCTTGGCTCGTAGTAGTGGATTCAAACCCACAACATCCAGAACACAGCGAAATGCAGGGTGGCCGGTAATAAAGTCACAGGGAAAAAAAAGTCACGGAAAAAATGTCAAAATTTTGGCTTGCAAATAAAGTCACAGGAAAAAGGTCACAATTTTGGCTAGGAAAGAAAGTCATGTAATCAAAGAAAAAATATTCGTCAGTCACCAGAGTGCAGGATTATTCCACCCTTCGCATACGTTGTTGGTACGGGCATTGTTGTTCATGGTGGCGTCATACACATTCCATAGGTGAAGGGCAAACATAGGTGGAATGTGAGGCATTCTCAGAGGCATCAGGGCATCATTGGACATGACAACTGTCTGCTGCATCAGTCATAAGGAGCCACTAACCTAACAACAGTCAAAGTACCTGAGCAACCGCTCGGCTTCAGGTGGATCTTGTGGAATGACAGTTTTGAGGTACTATCACGGCCATTGGCCTCAAGAACACCAAACTCGAGCTGTCATTCACGGAGACAAGATATGGCAGCGTCGCTCTTCTCCACAGGTCCCCTTGGGGTGCTGACTGTCAAGTGTCTCAATAGTTTCCAGGAGAGAGAGAGAGAGTGTGTGTGTGTGTGTGTGTGTGTGTGTGTGTGTGTGTGATGTTGAAATCTCTCTCTCTCTCTCTCTCTCTCTCTCTCTCTCTCTCACACACACACACACACACACACACACACACACACACACACACTCCAGGTCCAACACTGAGCTGAGACACGGAAGCGACAACACGTCGGCCGCTGGGTGGCGAGTCCCGCCTCCAGGATCAGCTGTTCGCCAGCCAGGTTGTGATACAGGGCCGGGGTGATGCACTAAGTGGTCCATCTCCTGTCTAAAGAACTTAAATAGCTTGAGTGGGATGAGTGAGGAGGACGAAGGGTGGCGGACACCAAGGGAGGAGGAGGAAGGGGAACAATGCGGAATGTTCTAGAAGGAGCCGTGGGGGGCTTGAGAAGTGACGAGTAGTCACCCTTGATAAATATAAATTACAATTTACAATAGTTTCATTATATTATGTACACAAATCAATAGCCCACCTAAATTTACGCGGCACACCAAGGAGATAATGGCGGCACACTAGTGTGCCGCGGCACACACTTTGAGAATCACTGATCTAGAGTTAGGAATCTAGAAGAAAGAGAGAAACACCTGGTTCAGGAAATTGAGGAGTTGAAAGAGAAGCTAGCGAAATACGAAAGTATGGTGCAGGAAGGACTTAGAGTAGCACGAAAAGAAAATGAAGACCTGAAAGTGATAATGGATAAGGAGGAAAAGCGAGTTAAGGAGGAAGTGCTGGGTGAAATGTAGACTTGGAAGGTTGAGCACGAAAAAGCTAAAATAGACTTTAAGCAAGTAATTGAGAAGCAACTAAATGAGTAAAAGGAAAATGTAGAAAAAGAGATGGTCAAGGTCATTAAAAAGAATGAAGATTTAGTAAGAGATGTAGCAGATAAACAAAAAAGTGTGATAATATTCGGAATGAAAGAGAAGAACATTACTTATAAACCTAAAAGGGAGAAGGAAGAGCTGAAGTCAGAGAAGGATCTACTGAAAAACTTAAATGACGATGAAATTCAAGACCTGGAGGATGAGGTAGGAGAAATCCATTGGATGGGCCCTTACATAGAGGGCAAAACAAGGCCGGTTAAGCTAAGACTGAGGTCACAGAAAGTAACGGAGGAAATACTATACAGAACAACTAAACTAAGAGAAGTAGAAGAATGTAAGGAAATATATATAAATAAAAATAAAAATGAAGAAGAAAAGAAGAAAAGGAACGAACTTCTAGCAGAGGCAAAAGAAAGGAATAATGTAAGATCTGAAGAGGAAAAAGGTATTTTTTTGGAGAGTTCTGGGAGATAATGTCAGAAAGTGGTACATAAGGGAGAAGATGAAAGAGAGCGAAAGTTAGACAAGATCGATACAATTAAGGGATTAAGTGTGATGTATACAAATGTAGACGGAATAATATCTAGTAAGCTGGAATTACAAGACTACCTACAAGAGAAGGAGCCCATGATTGTATGCCAAACAGAAACTAAACTGAATGAAGTCATCCAAATAGTGTTTGATAATAACTACAATGTATGGAGGAAAGATAGAGTGGGCAAAGGTGGTGGAGGAGTGATGATAATGACAAAGAAGGAGTTATTAGTAAAATCATTAGTATAAGGAGAAGGAAAAGCAGAAATAGTGAGTGTAAATCTGGAGAACAAAAACAGAGAAAGGATGACGATTACAACAACGTATGTACCACCTAGAACAACCTCATGGAGTACAGAAGAACATGAAATCATGATTGAAGATACCCTTCAGAGCTTAAGGGGGGCGCTTGGGGGTATTTTTTGACGAATATTTTTAAAACTGACTAAATTAGTTTTTCTCGCTCAAAATGTCAGGGATGCCATGTACTACCAGATAATGAAGCATAATTTTGTAGAATATTAAAAAACAGGGTCCCTTTAGATTAAAGCGCTGTTACGTCATAGCTAACGCGCCAGTACACGTGGTATTTCTCAGGGCTTGTACGCACATAAAATTCACATTAGAAATAGTCTTTTTCCCTCTATATTTTGTCATCCATTATCCCTCTATCCACTCGTGACAGCTGGCGAATGTGAAATGCGCACTCTGCTGCTCAGTTCTCACCCTGACATTGACCAGGGTGGCCGTTGAATTTTTTTGCTGCGCTACAACCCAAAAACGTCTTTACAATGATGTACAAGCGCAAAGCAACCATGAGCAGATTAATGAACATGAAGAAGGCTTCTGGAACAAAATGGAGACCCAGGAAACATGCAAGAAAGCAACGCTAGAAGCAAGAGTCACAATTCTGTCTTCACACCAACCTCACCGCCACCACCTTTGAGTGATAATACTTTTCATTGTAAAGGGGGACCAGATGCCTTACCTTTCTCCAGTAAGTGAACAAGGTATAAACAATCATGTGTGAAGATTTCATGCTAATCAAATGAATACAAATGGCAAGACACATGAAATGGAAAAAAAATCTTTGGGAGCCAAAATCTCGAAAATTTGTTTTTTACACTTCAAAAAATTTCACAAAATCGACAAAACGTCTGACAGTCTTTTGTAAGGTATCAATATAAACTACAACTAAATTGCAATTTTTCTCATTTGTACATTTTTAAAAATGTAAAAAGAAAACGGGAGAAAAAGTGGAGGAAATTATTAGTGAAATTTTTTTTTTTTTTTTTTCGAAGCCAAAGCAAAAAACCAAAAATTTATAAAATGAGAAATGTAGATATAGACACAAAGTTTCAATGGTATTTTTTCAAAGCAATTAACTAAAATTTATTGTTATTGTAGTTGTTATAGTTACCGGTTCAAAAACTATTCTTCGTTGGTCTCCGTGGATTTCTGACCGTCTGACCTTGTCTGTTATACCCGAAATCCGTTATAAGCGGGTCCGTTATATTGAGGGTTTATTGTATTGTAACCAATACCTTCTAAAAATTCTGGGATGGATTTTCTTCCTTCCACCCTGTCCTGACAGAGATGTCGTAGCCGCTTCTGCAGTTGAATAGCCTTTCTCGTGTCTTGGTTTGGATGCAGTGTCAATCAGGTCCTGCTGCACCACAGTGTCCATGGTAGCGTGTTCTTTCTGGAACCACTGTATTCACTTCCATACAAAGGGATGGTGGTGTCCAACTAAGTTTGAGAAATTGTTCCAACCCTCACAAATGTTGTTGGTATGGGAGTTGCCGTCTAATGTTGCCTCGTGTACATTCCAGACAGCGGGGGGGTACATCGGGGGTACAACCTGGTGCCCTGGGAATTCTCGAGCTGTTGGGTTCTGTAGCTGCCTGAGACATAGGTTGTGTCAAAATAGTCCACCAGTTCAGCAGCCTTGGCAGGAGTAACGGTCTTGAGGTGCTCTATGCCTTCTTTCACTTTCTCAGTGGACAGGAAGGCGCCTCCTCCTCACAGATGCTATTCATATATAAGGACCTTGTCCACCCTCGTATGGAGTATGGATCTCATGGGGGGGCTCCATACACACAGCTGTCTTGGACAGAGTAGAGTCTAAGGCTCTTCGTCTCATCAATACCCCTTCTCTTACTGACAGTCATCTATCTCTTAAATTCTGCTGCAGTGTTGCATTTCCTTCTATTTTCTATTTATATTTTTGTGTTGACTGCTCTTCCAGACTTGCTAACTGCATGCCTCTTCCCCTCCTGTGACCCTGCTGCACTCTACTTTCTACTTATCTCATCACTATACTGTCCAGACCCTTTATGCAAGATTTAGTCTACATCTTCATTTAGTCACATCTTCATTTCATTCCTTTCACTGGTAAACAGCCTTCCTTCATCTGTATTTCCTTCTGCCTATGAATTGACCTCTTTCAAAAGGAAGAGTATCAAGACACATCTCCACCCAAAATTCACCTCTTTATGCCACTCATCTAAGCCTTTTTATACTGGAGCAGTGATTAGTGGGTTTTTTTTTCTCATTTGTTTTGCCCTTGAGCTGCTTCCTTTATTGTAAAAAAAAGATTAAAATCATGAATTTCTAGGCACCATCTTAGTGTGTTCTATCTTAAACAGTAATATGTGATAACTGCCTACAGGAACACACCAATTGAAATGAACAGTCTGCAGATGGTTTGGTCTTTCATAGGAAGTTCTAAGAGTGGCAGTGTATAGTACCACCTGCTAAGCCAATTCAGTCTATTGGCTGTGTAACGTCTTTTTTTCCAAGGCAACGCTACATTCCTTCTGACAGCCACTGTTTAGATGGTAATGTGGTAGCGGGGTGGTCGTCTGGCTATTTCCGAGCGGTTGTCAATGATGTTGAGACAAGCCTCAGGACAAGTTCTGGGTTGTGATGGTTACCTTAAGTGCAGTAATGATGGAAGGTGGGTGGATTCCCATGTGAACCACTCTGAGATAATGTTTAGTTAAAGGGGGAGTGGTGATAATTCACTAACGTGCGTGTGTGGGTGTGGGTGGGTGTTCAGTAATGCCCAAATGGCAAGTTGACAGGCTTGAAATTATAGCACTTACAGTAACTTAATAACTTTTCTTGTGTATGAATATAGTTACAGCCCCTGGGCAGTTAATTAGCGGAGTGACAAGTTTAAATGAATACATACATAAATGAATATTATTGAACCTAACTATCTATCAGGGAGATTGGGGAACATTTGAATACTTATCTCTGTTGAAGACCCTTGAAGTGATGACTGGTGCAGGATGGAGGAAGGCACTGGGGCGAGTGAGGCGCTGGCAGAGAGGTGTAGGCTGCCAGGGCCGGTAACTGTAGCACCGTTGTTGATGAGGCGTGGTTGAAGAGGCCGTGGTTGTGTTGTTTAAGATCTGAGGCATGGTTGAAGAGGCCGTGGTTGTGTTGTTTAAGAGCTGAGGCGTGGTTGAAGAGGCCGTGGAGGTGGTTATGACAGCAAGGCTGGTTAAGGCGTTGTTGAAGAGGCTGCTTCTGCCCTCCTTTGTTTCGCCTCGCCTTGCTGGGCTTGTGCTGTGCCTTGCCTCGCCTTTGCCGTGCTGTGGTGGTGTTCACAGGGCTGTGATGGACGGTCACGCCAACCTCTCAATGTGCGTCCTCACGGCTCGTCGGTCTTTCTCTCTGCCCCGTGCCTCGCCTTGCCTCGCCTGGTCTCCTCGCTAAGCTCCTCCCTCTTCTTCATGTGACTTGCTCTTTTTTGCGCACTCAACTTCCCCGGTGTACTCCCTGACCTCTGCATTACAACTAAATAATCTATCGCTAGCTAACTAATAATCATTCTAGGGTTCGAGACTGGAGATGAGGGATTTCAGAACCGTCTTTCATTCATTCACACCCTCATTCACGCCAATAATCTCTACTTATCACACACACTCGTTCACCCGTCCACACATCCGCTCACTTGTCGTTTGTTGTAATGTATAATCATTCACTCACTTGCATTCCATACTCATTCACTCATTACACATTTGGACCATTACAGCTGAATGGTTAGTGTGTAGATAGAAGGCTGAGATGTTAACCATATCCAGGCTGTTTATGAATGTATGAAGAGGTTGGTGAGCGAGCCAGTGCTCTAGGTCACTGAGGTAGCAAACCTGTTGCCTTCATCAGATTGATTTGTGAATTATTTTCTAATCACTCTTCATACCATGGCACAAATATATGCAAATCTGCAAACTGGAACTGTTATGTTATTTATATTACAATCATAGTTGTTCTAGAAATTTTACAATAATTTTTTGTTTACAGGATTACTTTGACTTGTAATGGCTGGAAGGTTATGAATTGGATCGTCTCTTCATTCACTGACTTCCGTGAGCATCCATAGCTTCCCAGCATCCTAAGTTGTGATGGTTTAAATTCAGTTTTATGAAGTAAGTTTCATTCCACAAAACTAATCTTTTCTGTGTGTATTATAATAGGGTGAGGCTATTTACCAAGCAGCTTGGTAAGTTGATGCCGTGTAGATATTTAATAAGCATCGCGGTAAATGAGTTAGTGGTATGTAGTTATTAATCAAACAGCTTGATAAGAAAGGTGATGCTATGTAGCTATTTACTAACCAGTTCTGGATATAGGTCAATGTTGTGTGTTATTACACGCACAAGCACTCTCAAACACATACATGGGTGTGAAAAAGCATACACATGCATGTTGTGCACACATACACAAAGCAAGGCAGCTTGAGCAAACATCATTTGATGATTATTTTCCAAACGTACCAAGAGTATTTAGGCAGGATTGAGCAGGGATGAGTCCCTAATTTAAGTGAAGTTTTATTATAAACAAAAATGTAATTGGGAGACTGTAAATAGCATGCACGTATTCACACACTCACACACACACACACACCGACCACAGAAGTGAGAGGACGTGGACAGACGAAGCGGAGAACAACAATATTTGTCAGTCAGAAGGGCCCGAGCAACAGCCAAGTTATTTGAGTCATGTCTCCTAGGAGTTTAGAAATTGAGAGGAATATGAGAGAGTGAGAAGCAATAAGTATAATGGGGAGAGAAGGAGAGGAAGGAGGCTGGATGAAAGGTAAACAAAGATTCAAGATGGCGGAGTCTCCTAATCGACGGGGAGAGGACTCGTGGGAGAGTTTCGAGGGCTTCATGCCAAAATCAACAATGGAACCGGTACAGTGGAAAAGGATAAACAAAGTGGAGCAGGACTGTGACAAAATAGTAATGGAAATGAGGAAGTTAAGAGCGGAGTTTGGGGAAGTGATTCAGGCACTGACCGAAGTGGAAAAAGAGAGATGATGAGGCAAGGAGAAGAGACGAGGAGATAAAGAAAATGATAGAGAACTTGAGAGAAGAAATAATTAAATTGACTAAGGATCATTTGGAAAGCCAAAAAGAAATAGTGCAACTGAAGATGGAAAAATTGAAAAAAGACCATGAGATACAAATTTTGAGAATGGAAAGAGAGATTAGTGTGATGGGGACAAATGAAGACATGGAGAAGAAGATGGAAGAAATGTTAAAAAGAAAGGTAGCAAAGAAGATAGGAAATGATCAGCAGAGTGTGGGTGTGAAGGTAGAGGAAAAGATTAAGGATGTGGTCAGTGATGAATTGAAGGAGTGGAGAAGTGAAAAAGACAAGGAAAAAACGAGCTTTAGGGAAATCCTAGAACAACAGCAACAGGAACAGAGGCAAAACATAGAAAAAGAAGTTGTGAATATACTAAAAAATTGAGAAACAGTGGCGAGGGACACGGCAGAAAAGAAAAAGTGTGTTATAGTGTTTGGTGTCAAGGAAGAAAAAACCCAGTGAAGGTTCAGAGAGAGAGTTCTGAGAGGAGTAAGGTGAAAAATATATTGAGAAATATGAATACTGAAGAGGAGGAAAAGATTGAGGAAGAAGTAGATGAAATAACTAGATTGGGAAGATACAAGGAAGGAAAAAACAGACCACTAAAGATAAAGCTAAGGTCCCAAATGGCAACAGAAACTATACTAAATTGCAAGAATCGAGTAAACCGATTAGTACTCACTCAAATCTAAGAACCGAGCAAACTGAATACTACTCGGACCAAAACGTACATCCCAATCAGTTGTTGTGTAGCTTTCATTAAATACACAATATGGAAGGGGACTCCCCTTCCAAACAATAACATCTCTTCCCTTTCTTTTCATCACCACCTTCCACTTATTAAAGCTTGTGTTACACTAGGCCTTTTTCCTCCAACTGCTTTGGCGGTAGGGGCAACCGGCAACTCCAACTTTTCTGGGTGTGTGTCACGCACAGTTAAGGTCAGTTGCCCATATCTACAACATTAACAAAACAGTTGCCCTGTATCGACATGGCACTGTCTCCTAATAAAGTAAGAGCTGTTGTGGATTTTGTTGCCGATACCCTAGTTAAGGACTTGTTGCTGCAGTTCAATGGAAGGAATAAGCAGTTGTGGGCACCAGTAAGTACATATATACTTATCAGGAGTCATTTCTGAGTGGGTAGTACCTGAGTAAACATGGTTAGTTCAATGAAATTTCATGGGGCACTTTGGGAAGATACCTCAAGTATGCAGAAGTTCTGCTTATTTGGCACCTCTATATCCCTGCATTTGCCAGTTGCTAGGGTTTTACTGTACTTGGAATTGTCTGTATGTGGAGATAGTTAGAGCTAAGAACATTCATGAATTCAAAGCAAAGTTGGACAAAAGCTTATATGAGACAGGCCAATACGAGCATACTTCAAACCTTAGAAACTTCAATTTGATAAATATGTATAAAAAATGATCAAAAAATAGAGCTTTCTCAACAGCTTTATTAGTTATTGTTACAGCCTGAATGAAAAGGCTTCTTGATCCAAAAATGTAAATTTCCAGGCCTCATGTCCAACACGGGATTATGGTCAGAGATCGTGTTTCGTTGCATGAAATTAGTGTTGGACAAACAAGAGAACCTATGGAAAAATTGAATTTTGTTGGAGAATTTCTGTAAAATACACTCAACCCTCAATTGGTCAAATATTGAATTCCCAAGACAAAATCCATGGTTTGGCAATTGTCGGACATATGCCTGGTCAAGTCAGGGAACCAAATTATAATCTAGGTAAAAAATCTTGGGTTCACTTAAGTCTGGTGGTTTTTCTTTAGTGGATTTGAGGGCTGGTTAGGCCATGACACTGCAGCCTTTAGAACCCTGGCAGTGCAGGTTGTTTGTGGTTGTTGTTAAGATGTGCTGGACATGTGCCTAGCCAAGTCTGTGTCTGCAACACTTCCTAGATGGCTGTGTGTTGTAAAGGTGGCAGTGATGGTCATGTCACCTCCACAGTGGAATCACAAATCAACAAAGCTTCATATTCTTATTCATAGTTGTTGAATTCCATTAACTTTATTTGCTGTATGTCTATTAGTAATTCACTCTTTTTAAGTTTGACTGTCTTCTGTGAAATGTCCACAATGGGTGCACTAAGCTGCTTCTTGTGACATATATTATTGTCTGTTTACAAGTATCAGCTGATCAACTACTTATAGCTTTGATCCTTTTTATTATCCATTTCATATTTTTATTACCTGAGTTTTGTAGAAAGACCCACTTATTAGTAGATAATTTGCATGGTATGATATGCATATGATTTAAGCACTATGAAAACAAAAAAGTAAATGGAGGACTCTTTGTGATTGCTGCTAACAATGCATCCTTGATTGATTGATTGATAGTTTATTGTTGCAAGTAAAACAACAAAGGAGAAGGTAGGAGCCTTTGTTGACATGCAATCATGTCTTCAAATAACTTGTTCTGTTTAATCTCTTTGAAGAACAGTAAACCCTCGATATAACAGAGTAATTGGGGGGGAATTTAGTCCATTAATGAAAGTCCTTTATAAGCGGCAAAAATCAAACGTTTACTAGCTATTCTGGCATCAAAATGGCGTCCGCTGATCTTCTGAGGACGTTTACTAGCCATTCTGGCAGCAAAATGGCGTCCGCTGATCTTCTGAGGACGTTTACTAGCCATTCTGGCATCAAAATGGCGTCCGCTGATCTTCTGAGGACGTTTACTAGCCATTCTGGCAGCAAAATGGCGTCCGCTGATCTTCTGAGGACGTTTACTAGCCATTCTGGCAGCAAAATGGCGTCCGCTGATCTTCTGAGGACGTTTACTAGCCATTCTGGCAGCAAAATGGCGTCCGCTGATCTTCTGAGGACGTTTACTAGCCATTCTGGCAGCAAAATGGCGTCCGCTGATCTTCTGAGGACGTTTACTAGCCATTCTGGCAGCAAAATGGCGTCCGCTGATCTTCTGAGGACGTTTACCAGCTGTTCTGGCAGCAAAATGGCGTCCGCTGATCTTCTGAGGACGCAGGGCCGTTTCTAGTTCATCAGGCGCCCCAGGCAAGAATTCGTTATGGCGCCCCCCCCCCCCTCCGGGCTGGAAATAATAACCTAAACAATTTCGAACACTAGCTGGCAGGTCAGGGAAGTTTATGAGAACACTGAATTTCTTTGCAACATCACTCATCATTCCAGTTCTCTCTCTCAGGGATTCAATGGCCACATCCACAACTACATTGAAAAATGAAAACTCTATTTTCTTCAAGGCATCGGTAATAGGCTCATCAGGGGCCTCATAAGAGAATTGCCTTTTAGTAGTTCTGAGTCTTTTCTGCTTTAGTGCAGCTTCCACATTCATCTCTTCACACATCTCTCTGGCAGATGTCTGGGCATCAGCAAACCCAGTGTCTCTGTAGCTAATAAGGGAGGTTTCAGTCTTCTTGAGAATGTCAACAGCTACATCAAGATGCATGCATTGTGATTGCAGAAGTTTATTCACAGTTTGAATTTTTTTAAGGATATCATACCACACCACCGTGCAAATAGAGAACCGGTATGATCCCACCTCTTCTGCTAAGGCTTGTGCTTCAATTTTAATGGCTGGATCTGCAGTGCTTGCTCTGACCTCTAAAAGAGCATCTCTCACTTTTGCAGCCTGGAATCTTACAACCTCAACACTGTTGATTCGACTCTCCCACCGTGTGTCTGCCCAGGATTTCAAAGTTGTGTCCACATGTTTTTTTTAGGGTCGACCACCTTTGAGTGGAGGCAGATACGCTTTACATCACCATTCGTAACAATATATTGTTACAAACCCACGGCCGGCCCAACACCACCTCTGGCAGGCGCGTCAGCTAGGCCGGTTTCTCAGTGACTCAGGTAACCGGCAGTACGTGTCCGCGTCAGCCAGCCAGCTCCGCCGTCACTCCCTCCAGGCTCCAGCACTCTCACACTGTCCGTACTGTAGGCACTTCCCCGTCAGATCCACAGCTCTCCACTGAGCTACAGCCTCCCACAGGCTAGGCGCAGCCCTCCAGGCGAGCCCAAGACAGTAGGAAGACACCAGAGTGCAGGAATTACCACCAGCGTCCCAGGGCAAAACCAAAACAATCCCCCGCCTTCAACTCGCCGTTCCCGCTCGCCCAGCTCCGCCTCTCCGCCTACAGCACATTATCGTACCCCGCGTAACAATATTAATTTTGGATGCCAATTTGGCGCCCCCCCCAGCAAATGGCGCCCCAGGCGACCGCCTGTGTCGCCTGTGCCTAGAAACGGCCCTGTGAGGACGTTTACTAGCTGTTCTGGCAGCAAAATGGCGTCCACTGATCTTCTGAGGACGTTTACTAGCTGTTCTGGCAGCAAAATGGCGTCCGCTGATCTTCTGAGGACGTTTACTAGCTGTTCTGGCAGCAAAATGGCGTCCACTGATCTTCTGAGGACGTTTACTAGCTGTTCTGGCAGCAAAATGGCGTCCACTGATCTTCTGAGGACGTTTACTAGCTGTTCTGGCAGCAAAATGGCGTCCGCTGATCTTCTGAGGACGTTTACTAGCTGTTCTGGCAGCAAAATGGCGTCCGCTGATCTTCTGAGGACGTTTACTAGCTGTTCTGGCAGCAAAATGGCGTCCACTGATCTTCTGAGGACGTTTACTAGCTGTTCTGGCAGCAAAATGGCGTCCGCTGATCTTCTGAGGACGTTTACTAGCTGTTCTGGCAGCAAATGGCGTCCACTGATCTTCTGAGGACGTTTACTAGCTGTTCTGGCAGCAAAATGGCGTCCGCTGATCTTCTGAGGACGTTTACTAGCTGTTCTGGCAGCAAAATGGCGTCCGCTGATCTTCTGAGGACGTTTACTAGCTGTTCTGGCAGCAAAATGGCTTCCGCTGGCGATCTACAGCTGTCTACCACCCGCGCGCCCTCTGCCGCCAACGTACACAACATGTCGTTTCCCGCCATAACCCGATCGCCTCTCCTCGTCTCGTGGTGACAGCGATTATTCGATGTCTTCTGCCTCACCTTTGCACCACCATCATGCTGCACACAGCGTCATCGAAGCCTAAACCCCGGAAGAACCCGATGATGATCATAGCACGGGTGGAAGTAATTAAGAAGGTGAACAGTGGAAAAAAAAAGTGAGAGTAGACTTTTTTTTTTTTTTTGCTGGTAGGGGGGCTTTGGGGCGTGACCACCCATATGTATTTTTCACCATAGGTTATTAAGTTCACCATTTGCGCATTTGCCATTTGTGCACCTTCAGACCGCCCATATGTGCGCAAATGGTGAGGTTTGACTGTAGCCGCGTTGCACACATGGTGACAGACTGCAAGGCACTGAGGCCGGCAGGTTGGCAGTAGGGCCCTGCGGGGGGGCCGTATTGTAACAGGTATGGGCAAAATTTTACAAGTGCGCCAATTTCGCACTGGCAGACAAAACTTTTTTGGGGGTAGTTTTTGGTGTGTTATGAGATAATCCGATAACTGTTTCTGTCACAAATCATTGAATGATTGATTTTTCAATGCCTGTTGTACACCCGCCACAGCACGCAGTTGCAGCCACAAAATAACTTGCAGAGAGAGATGTTCAACTTACAGTTTCTACATTTCATTCACTGCTCAAAAGATCACAAGTGGACAAACTAGAACAAAACCAAGCAAATTTTAATGTTTTCCCGGCGTGTATTCCCCCAGTGCGCATGTGTGGTGGGCAGCAGAGCGACTTACTTCTGCGAGGAGGTATTTCTCACAATACCAGTCCGTGAATTGGGTCCTTCACTGAGCTGGACCTGCCATCTGGTGGCCCTGCTGGAGCCTCTGCCTGAGCCAACCCTGCGGCCAGCTGGGGCCCAGCGAGGCTTAATTGACATTTTTCTGTACAGGTAACTCGATTGACGCAAGTTTGGTTTACCCGTTTTTTAAATAACGCGGGGACCAAAATCCAAATAAATGTTTAATTTACATGTTTTTTTTTTTCACTTATACGCGATATTTTATGGAATGGCTACCAGATGTCTAACGCACCTGGACTCACGGCGCCGCGGCCACACAGCTGAGCTCAGTTCTTCCTGCGCGCCACTTGAACAACAATACAGTACCCACGCTGCCACACTACTCAACAATAGGGGTGGGCAGGTACCGGTACCAGTACCGGTACTAACGGTACCAGCTATACAGTACAGTACCGGTACTAGACTGCTCGGTACCGGTACCAATACTATCCAGTCGCTCATGGTGAGACTGAGTGCCTGAGTGGATATCTTGGTGATATGGACATTCTCTCTCTCTCTCTCTCTCTCTCTCTCTCTCTCTCTCTCTCTCTCTCTCTCTCTCTCTCTCTCTCTCTCTCTCTCTCTCTCTCTCTCTCTCCATTGAATGAAGTGAACATTTATTTTTCGATAGAAACCTACCTCTTGTTTGATTTACATTGTTTTTGATTTACGTGACCTCCTCAAGGACACAATACTCGCGTAAATCGAGAGTTACCTGCACCAAACAAGGAAAATATCAGAGCTGTAATGGTCACTATCATGTTTACACCAAAAAATCTGAGTGCTGTACATTATTCATATCGTTGTAATGAATACTATTGGCAAAATAAGAGCATTCATTGATAAATCCTACAACACTCCGTCCCATGGTTAACCCCTTCACTCCGGTGACGCCGACGTCGGCGTCCGACGACGTCACCGTATGGAAAGAGTTAATCCTCTTCTAAACCTCTTAATCCTCTTCCATTTCCTCTTCATCTTTTTCTAAACCTCTTAAGAGTAAATGGAAGAGGATTAAGAGGAATTTAGAGGAGGATTGAGAGGTTTAGAAGAGGATTAATCCTCTTCCATTTCCTCTTGACCCTTTCCATGCTGTGACGTCAACGTCTGTGTCACGGATGGAAAGGTTTAATAGTAATGCATCAGTGCGGCCTCTTGGTTAAATATTTCCGTCATGCAAGAAAAGAGAAGTCAAACAAGTCTGGCATGATGTCATGTTCTCAAAATCTTATAGTATTGGTGGAAATGAAATGCCGAGATTTTTCTCTTTTCTACTACACTCCCGGTCCCACACATCCTCTGCGTGTATCGAAACACACAAGAAATTAATCAAGACCACACACACACACTCTCTCTCTCTCTCTCTCTCTCTCTCTCTCTCTCTCTCTCTAACACACACACACACACACACACACAACAAAGCGTGGCGTTCAAAGCAGGAAAGCTCAAGCGTGACTGACAAGAATGGCTTCCAGCGTTGCCAGGTCCACATTTTTCCTGCGCAATTGGGCTACTTTACAAGGGAGTGTGCGGGAAAAAATGGCAGTCGCAGGTTGGCGCTTTTTGGGGCTGGAGTCCACGGTATCACATTCACCGACTTGGCTACACTGGTGGCATCGTCTGCAGCCGTTTGTTTGTGTTCAAATTGCGACGTACATTGGAATTGGAGGACAAAATTTGTTTGATAAATGTGTTCAAATTGGGAATTGTTCGAATTGCAAGGTGTTCGAATCATGAGGTACCACTGTGCGTTCTTCATTTGAATGGAAACCACAAGGAGGAAAATATTTCATTAGGTGGGCTGAAAAAGACTACAGTAACCAAAGGATAGGGCAGCAGATAAAGGGAGGAGAGTGAGGTGGCTAGCAGACGCTATTGTAGTTACCAGAAGCGGGTGGTTCAAAAACTATTCTCGGTTGGTCTCCGTGGATTTCTGACCGTCTGACCTTGTCCGTTATATCCGAAATCCTTCATAAGCAGGTCTGTTATATCGAGGGTTTACTGTACTGCTTAAATGTGCTGGACAGAGTGTGGTAGGAGTCCTGTATAATGGCGATTGCTAGATTAAGTATTGCAAATTTCTGTGAGTGGGCCATTTCTGTTGACTGTAGCAAGTTAATAAAAAAATACTTGTCCCCAAAAATGCTGCGTTGGACATAAAACGCACTGGACACACACCTATTAGACATAAGGCCACTGTATATAGATTTACATAGATATTTTGACAACACAAACCCTATGGTACAAACTAGGTGGTCTGTCCTTAAACTTAAGTAAAATCACATACAATCTAATGGCCACCTAAACTTTGCATTTGTACCTTAGCTAATATTAAAGTGAAGGAAGTGGCTGCCAATTTTATTTTGAATGATTCAATCGAGTTGCACTGCACTAGTGAAGGTGGGAGTCTATCCCATTCTTGTCCTACAACAACATTGGTGAAGAAAAATTTCACTTAGTCTGAATTAATTTGTTTACACAAGTTTTGTGCCATTATTTCTTGTTCAAATTCTGTCATCAATTATAAAGAATTTGTGTTTGTTCACATTCATAAAGTCTTTAAGCATTATGGAACATTCAGTTTTCCTCAGAGGCAACATCAAGAGAGAACATGCTAAGAGATGAGAGCCTTTCACCTTCAGGTTTGTTATGCAAGGAAGAGATCGTCTCTGTTGCCCTACGTTGAACACCTTCTAATTCAGCAGTGGCTTAAAGTTAAGTTTGAGACTCAGAGATGGGACCCCATCAACATAGTTAATTTCCTGTATATCACAACTAGGTAAAAACATAAGTGCATGCATGCACTTCCGCATCCATGTGCACACATACAGAGCTCTATAGTGCAGTGGTTAGCATACTTGCCTCACAACTGAGAGGTCCTGGGTTTGATTCTCAGTTGGAGTGGTGATGGATGGGTCGTCTCCTGAAATCCATGTTCCCTTTCTATGCAGTAGTAAAGGGTACCAGGTGTCAGTCAAGGATTATATCCCACTTTCCGTGTGTGTGGGTGTGATTTAAGGTTCTAGCAATAGCCAAAGATATGTTATCAGAGCTTCCAGCTAATTTAGGAAAGATATTGGCTGGGGATCACATGTTATTCATATGATTAGACCATGGTGAATTACAGATGTGCATGTGCTCACACCCACATGCATGCATTCAGATGTTCCGTTTGTGCACATGTGTGCCCATACACGTCTGTATTTTTTGTTTATGTGCACATGTATGTATTTGTCTGTGTATTTACCTAGTTGTAGTTTTACAGGGCCTGAGCTTACGCTCGTGTGGTCCCGCCTCCATATCTGTATTTGTCCAGCTTTTCCTTAAAGTTGTGCACACTCTTCACCAATACTACATCCTCACTTAGTCTGTTCCAAGCCTCTATGTTTATTTGCAGGAAGCTATATTTCTTTATGTCTCTCAAGCATCTTCCTTTTCTCAATTTTTTACTGTGTCCTCGTGTGTTGCTGGTGTTTCTTCCTTCTCTTAGTAATAACTCCTCATTGTCTACTTCTTCCATTTTATTCCATAATTTAAATATATTTGTACTAGGTCTCCCCTTTCTCTTCTTTGTTCCAATGTTGGCAGGTCCATTTCCTTTAACCTTTCTTCATATGACAATCCCTCCAGTTCTGGAACCATTTTCATTGCCATCCTTTGTATTCTTTCTAGTTTTTTTTGTTTTCTTATGGGGAGACCACATAGTTTCCACATATTCCAATTTTGGTCTAATCATAGTGGTTACTATCTTTTTCATCATATCCTTATCCATGTAGTGGAATGCTATTCCTATATTTCTTACCATTCTATACGTATCACCGAATATCCTATTAACATGACTGTGTGTGTGTGTGTGTGTGTGTGTGCTTGTGTGAGAGGGTCTTTACTCCAGTGCTTTCTGTAACTACCTCCCAAATGAAGAACAATATCAGGACTGACAGGCTGCAACAGCTTCTGTTCTTCTTGGTGAATATTTTGATGGGTATTTGCTAATCACCTAGCTGCTTGGTAAATAGCCTCTGTTTTTATAAAATGTTATTATTACCAGGTGTACAAAATAAAAGTATTTCCATGTCTTCAATGCGTGCAGCTTGAATCTCAGTTAGATAGTATATAGGGAACTTATTTCAAGTTTCAAATAATGCTTAAGGGGACCGTCTGATGGAAGTATTTGAAAAAAAATGACGAAATATTCCGAAAAATTTTCACACGTTCGTGTATCTTTTGACTTCCCTGTGATGAAGGTAAACAGCAAAATTCACAAAAAAATAAATTAATAAAATTATGGTGCTTTCCCCTCCCTCCCTCCCTAATCCAGTGCTAATGTTTATGTATACTAAAAAAACTCATTCCTTATAAATCCCAAACATGCTAGTTAGCATTGATAATACACCATACAAGCACACGAAAAGACAAGCGTGTATCAAACAGTACAGTCAGATCATACTCGAACGATCTATATATAACCTTTCAGATGCCTATAATTCATCTCATTTCAGGAACATTAGAAGACAGCTGGCTCTGCAAGTGCAAATAAAGAGTACTGTAATAATTTACTGAATATAAATAATGATTAATATTTGAAATAGCATGAAATAGTAAATGATAGCTGTTGAATGTGATGCTAGACTACATATTCGAATATTACCCAAGTTATTTACATGCAACAAATTATCAAAATTCATTATGTATAGGCACTTGTAGAGCCAGATGTCATTATATGTATCTGCAATGAGATGAATTATAGGTATTTGAAACACTGATCTCTAATATACTAAAGAGCAGTAATTGGAAAGGCCATAGATCGTTCAAGTACGATCTGAACGTATTGTTTGATACAAGCTTGTCTTTCATGTGCTTGTATGGTATATTATCGATGCAAATTGGTATGTTTGCAGTTTATACAGTTGGGTTTTAGGGTTCTTTGTATACACAAACATTCAAATATATCACAGAAAATTAAAAGTTCATCTTCACGCAATCACAAATTAATAATGCACAGGTGCCACATCCACGTTCGCGGGTGGATAGATGGAATGAAATAGACTACAGTCATGCTTTGCATTGCCATGTGCTCACACAGGGGGGGGGGGGGGGGTTCCACGAAAAAAAAATGCCGAAATAATCCCTCATATGGTTCACTGGCATACGGAGACATCTGGTAACCCTGCTTGCATGTATATAAAGCCACTGAGTGACTCAAGCAGAGAGCACTCAACACATGTTCAGAATAGATCCAAACATCATACAGTCCATGGAGGTAGGAGAGCAGGAAATGGAGCAAGTTGCTTACAAAAAGAAGACAGCCAATACAAGAAGAAACTAAAGTTCAGCAAGGAGTATGAGCCAGGAGGACATTAGTGAACCTAGCGACAGTGAGGGAGGTTGTGTCTCCTGATTCCCTCGCCTTCGAGCAAATGATACCTTGCAAAAGGGGGGGACCAGGTACAAGCCAAATCTCTAAAATGCCGTGTGAATACCATATATTACTCCATAATGACTTCATGAATGATATAGACATATGTGATTGATGTTGGTTTGCAGAGAAGCAAAAACTCACAGGAGCAGAAGTTATTTGCATTTGAAAGATGGGTAAATGGGCAATTTTTATTGCAAGGTAGATTTTTCAATCAAGGCAATATATCTAGAAATTAGCAATAGATTTTAAACTAGAACATCAGTAAAAAAAGATAATACACTAAACCTTAAAGGAAATTTATAAATCTGCCTTACAATATCTTCTGAGAATTATGAAAAGTTTATTTGGTATTTTTTCATCAACATTGTCTCCCGCATAACAAAGAAATCACATTTGTGTTTTTTCAAAACAAAAAAAATATATACAATTTTTGCAATTATTCATTGTGCAATTCATAGGAAACCTGGCATGGAACATCTCTTTACTGGTATACATAACATATTAGGAATTCATGAAAATTGGTAACCCGGTAGCAGCGACGGGCCAAATTTGTGGTTCTACAGTGTACCAGTGACGAGCCACATTTTTGCCATGATATAAACCCCCCAATACAGATGATGCATAAACCCATCACAAATGCGTTGATATATATATTATGAAATGGTTTGCGTGAGTGATGATTTTTTCTCATTTTTCTCACTTTCTCGCCTTTAAGAAACATGATTCTGCAGCTACCAGGTTAACAAATTTATATTTTTGGCAGACGGTCCTCTTAAAATATTGATAAAAAAATTCAAATAAATATTTTT